>NC_083416.1:4120287-4317787 GCF_020745735.1 Hemiscyllium ocellatum
GGCTCTTAACTGCCCCCTGGACAAATAGGGATGGGCAATAAATGTTGGGCCTGGCAAGCGACACCCTCATCCCATGAATAAAAAAAATCTTTCCTGATGAAGGGTTTTTGCCCGAAATGTTGACTCTTCAGTTCCTCGGTTGCTGCCTGACCTGCCACACTTTTCCAGCACCACACTCACGACTGCTAAGATGACACGAAGTAGTAGCTCTCTTGCTGCTTTTGCTTACCCATCAGAGGAGCTAAGGTTACTTGTGTTGACTGTGCAACTGGGAGAGGTCGTAGGCACAGGGGAGAAGGGCATAGAGGTGTCCTGGATCACAGACAGCAACTTCCTGGAACCCAGTCGGAAGCTCGGACAGAAGTCAGGACTGAGAGCCATGGAAACATCTTCACACTCATCCATCATTACAATCACCTGAGAAAAAAAAGAGATCAAACAAAGAAAGAAGGCTACGTTACATTAGCTTCGGCTGTACAAGGTTAGATTCACTCAGAGGTGGAAAAGCTTTAATACCATCAATAGGATTTTTAAAAAAACCCTGTGAAGGAAAAATGACTACCTGGAAATGAAAGCTTGAATACTGTTGAACTATAACAAACTGGTATGATTAGGTAAAGTTGAGCAATTTGTGCCAACAAGTGCAAGACACAATGCTTTAGAACAATGTCCCTGCAGCAATACTAACTCTGGGAAAGGCAAAGTGAGGCGAGGATTTTTGCTCCGTTCTCCTCAGAGAAACTGATTCATCCACAAAGTTGGACCACAGGCTAACAGGACTCACTTCTCTTAAACAGAGAGTTGCTCTGTGAAACGTTCAATCAGCATTCAGTGATGTCCATTACAACAGAGGAAAGGTCAGTCAATACAACCGACTGGGAGGTAGACATCATTCAGGACAAAGTGATGATGTATTTTCAGTAATGTCGGAATTTTCTGATCTCAGTTGGAGGACACTCCAAATTGCCGCATTGGAAAGAAATCTGCGCCGATAGGAATTTCGTGATAGAAAATAGGATAAGCCATTCAGCCCTTCCAAACCTGCTCTGCAATTCTATGGGATCATGGTCGATCAACTCTCTCAATATCCGATCCTGCTTGCTCTCCATATCCTTTAGCATTCAAGAACACTACCTTACTCCTCCTTGAAAATACTGAATGTTTTTGGTCTCGACTGCTTTCTGTCAAAGAGAATTCCACAGGCACACTCTCTCCAGGTAAAGAAATTTCTCATCATGATCCTGTCTGATTGACCATGTATTCCTGGACAGTGATCCCTGGTTCTGGACTATCTGGTCATCAGCAGCATCCTGCCCGTACTTATCCTGACATGTCCTGTTGGATTATATATAGGTTTCTGTGTAACCATGCCTCCCCCTATCTGCTAAACTCCAGTGAATATAGAGCTAACTAATTCAGTCTGTCTGTAAGTCAGTCCTGCCATCCCAGGAATCTGTCTGGTAAGCCTTCACTCACTCCCCTATTGCCGGGACATTCCTCCTCAGATAAGGAGACCAATACTCCACGTCTCACCAATGCTCCTGTACTCAAATCCTCTCACCATGAAGGCTAACACTCCACTTACCTTCTCCACCGCCTGCTGTACCTACACCTTTACTTTCAACAATACTCAGATATTGTCTCACCTCCCTCTTTCCCAATCAATTACCATTCAGATCAGTCAGCATATGTCTCCAAGGTGGATACCCCAATATTTACTGAAAATGTGTTGCTGGAAAAGCACAGCAGGTCAGGCAGCATCCAAAGAGCAGGCGAATCAACGTTTCAGGCATCAGCCCTGATTCCTGAAGAAGGGGTCATGCCCGAAACGTCGATTCTCCTGCTCCTTGGATGCTGCATGACCTGCTGTGCTTTTCCAGCATCTGCAGTCCTCACATTCTCCTAGCCCAATATTTACCCACATTCTACTCCATCAGTCATCCAATTGCCGATTCAATTCAGCCTCTCCAAATCTCACTGAAATGTTGAGTTATTCCAAATAAATGGAGGGCAGCTGATGGCTCTTCCCTACCTTTTGCGGATTCTGCTATGGGCTGAGATTAACATAACCCTGTAAACCCTATTTTCCAGAGCTGAAAGTGGGACTGACTGGATTACTTTACATGAGCCAGTAATGACTCAACAGGCCAAATGGCCTCCATCTGTGTTTCTAGCACCAGAAGTCTGTCATTAAATCAAAGCTGCATCTCTCAGTTGATGCTCCATTATTCAATGTCGCAAAAATTCTCTGCCTTCCCCATCTCCCCCGCCACTGCCCCAATCAAACACCAGTTGGTTTCATTTATTTGGGTACCTACATGGACAGCAGCCAATTGCTGCTCTACAGGTGAGACACTGGTGGTAAAAAAAATGAGGTCTGCAGATGCTGGAGATCATAGATGAAAATGTGTTGCTGGTTAAAGCACAGCAGGTTAGGCAGCATCCAATGAACAGGAAATTCGATGTTTCGGGCATAAGCCCTTCATCAGGAAGGCTTATGCCCGAAACGTCGAATTTCCTGTTCCTTGGATGCTTTCTAGACACTGGTGGTTGCAATTAAGTGCAAGTCTAAAGATGACTAGTTGTTTATCTTTCTTATAAATCATAAGTAAACGCAGCATGAAAATCCTGAACATCCCCAAAAGAAAGCAGACATCCAGTTGTAGAATAAAAGCATACACTCTCCTTGTGCATTGACAACAAAATAACAACTTGCCACAAACTAACGCACTTCATCCTGGGTAACACTTGGACCCATGACAGCTACAAGTTGAACTCTTTAGACCATGCACTTGACAAGAAACTTAAAACTTGGGGCTAGTGTGTACGAAACAAATGACTTCTAAAACATGCAATACCAATGTTCACAGACACACACACACGTACACACGATAGAGTCATGGAGATGTGCAGCATGGAAACAGACCCTTAGGTCCAACTCATACATGTCAGATATCCTAAATTAATCTAGTCCCATTTGCCAAAATTTGGACCATATCCCTCCAAACCATTCCTAGTCATATGCCCATCCAGATGCCTTTTAAATTCTGTAATTGTACCAGCCCCCACCACTTCCTCTGGCAGCTCATTCCACACATACACCACCCTCTGCATGAAAACATTGCCCCTTAGGTCTCTTAAACCTTTCCCCTCTCACCCTAAACCTATGCCCTCTAGTTTTGAACTTCCCTACCCTATGGAAAAGACTTGGGCTATTCACCCTATCTGTTCCCCTCATGATTTTATAAACTTGTACAAGTTCACCCCTCAATCTCCAACACTCCAGGGTAAACAGCCCCAGCCTATTTAGCCTCTCCCTGTAGCTCAAACCCTCCAATCCCAGCAACATCCTTGCAAATCTTTTCTGAACCCTTTCAAGTTCCACAACATCCTTCTTATAACCGGGAGGCCAGAACTGAATGCAGTATTCCAAAAGTGGCCTAACCAACATCATGTAGGGCCAGAATATGACCTCCCAACTCCTATACTCAATGCCCTGACCAATGAAGGAAAGCAGACCAAACACCTCCTTCACTATCCTATTTACTTGGAACTGCACCTTCAAGTATCTGTGAACCTGCACTCCAAGGTTATTTTATAACTCCTGTGTGCTACTGACAACGTAAGTAACTTAATTTAAAGTGCAATCAACAGATAAGGGGTCACAAAGCATTAGATATTGAGCAATAGTTTATTTCACAGCACATTATAACCAAAGCTATGTAAACATTGGCTTCTCCCTGTGATCACTTACCCCTTCAGATGTTTGAAGCAGAGCCCTGAAGTCCCAACACTCGACAGAGATCCAGGGATTCCTTGTTGGCTCTGACTCGTCACAAAAATGAGACAGTTCCCACTAAATTATAATTGACCAAAGCCAAACCAAGATGGCAAACCCTGGAATATACACAGGGGTAATTCCTCGTTTGCCGGAATAGCACTATCCAGCACCTGGTGAAGAGTTTGGTAAACCTATTGTTTCCACTGATCTACTACCAAACAGGATGGAGAGTGTATTCTTTCCACCTTTAGGAATGGGTATAAGCACAAGTTTCATTTATATTTTCTCTCAATTCATAGCACAGAAGATCTTCACTTTTCCTTTCCAAGGGTCAGTGCCAGATCACAAGTTCTGTCATTCCTTCTCTTATACTCACAGCCTGAAGCAAGTAAACAGGGCCCTTTCTCTTTCCTGGTAGAAGTTAACAGGGTGTCCAGTCTGTCTCTGCCCATGTACAGTATAGGCGTTTCTCTCCCTCACACTCAGTAGAAAAAGTGTGGTCCTGGTGTGTGTGTGTGTCTCTCTCTCACACACACACACACACACACACACACACACAGCCAACATACAGGGTCTAATCTTTCTAGCTCTCTCCCACTCCCAATATAGAATGTCTACGTTTCCTTTCTCGTTCTCCGTTCGAGCATACAGGGCCTAACCTTCCCCTCTCTTTCACTCCCTGTGTACAGAATCTAATCTCCTCTCGGACTCGCTCTCACACACACATGGATCTAATCTGTCTTCCTTTCTCTCATTCCCACAGTATTGACAATCTAGTTGCCTTTCTCCAGGTATACAGGCTCTCATTTTATCCTTTCACACGGCATCCAGGATCCAGTCATTTTCTCTTCCTTCCTCTCAAATCCAGACTGCATCGACTCTCACTCCCAGTACAAGAGCCCAAACCTCTCTCTCTCTCACTACACAGGACCCAATCTCTCAGTTTCACCTCAATTCTAAACGTACAGGCTTCAGTCTCTCTCTTTCCTTCTCACTATTTCCCGGTTTATGAAGCCCAAATACTCTTTCTTTCGCATTCTGTCCCTGATTAAGTAAAAGCGTACAGGATCTGGCCTCACACTCTGCATAAATTACAGTTATACACGTGTCATCACTCACCCCCAACCTTCTCTCTCTCTCTCTCTAGAAAACCTTAAAGACAGGCTCAGTCAAATCCCTCTCACTCACTCCAATTCAGAGTCGAGATCTCTCTACTGTCGCTCCCAGCAGGGAAGAGAAAACTCTGAACTGTCTGACTTTGTCTGTCCTTTTCTCTCTCTCTCACCCCAGCACAGAGATCTCTTCTCTATCTATCTATCTATCCATCCATCTATCTATCTTTTTCTCTCTCTCTCTCTCTCTCTGCCCCCAGCTCAGGGATCTTTTCTCTCTCTCTCTCTCTCTCACCCCAGCACAGAGATCTTCTCTCTCTCGCCCCAGCACAGAGATCTCTTCTCTATCTATCTATCTCTCTCTCTCTCTCTCTGCCCCCAGCTCAGGGATCTTTTCCTCTATCTTTCTCTCTCTCGCCAAAGCTCAGGGATCTTTTCCTCTATCTTTCTCTCTCTCGCCCCAGCTCAGGGATCTTTTCTCTCTCTCTCTCCCCAGCTCAGGGATCTTTTCTCTCTCTCTCTCCCCAGCTCAGGGATCTTTTCTTTCTTTCTCTCTCTCGCCCCAGCTCAGGGATCTTTTCTTTCTCTCTCTTTCTCTCTCTCTCGCCCCAGCTCAGGGATCTTTTCTTTCTCTCTCTCTCGCCCCAGCTCAGGGATCTTTTCTTTCTCTCTCTCTCGCCCCAGCTCAGGGATCTTTTCTTTCTCTCTCTCTCGCCCCAGCTCAGGGATCTTTTCTTTCTCTCTCTCTCGCCCCAGCTCAGGGATCTTTTCTTTCTCTCTCTCTCGCCCCAGCTCAGGGATCTTTTCTTTCTCTCTCTCTCGCCCCAGCTCAGGGATCTTTTCTTTCTCTCTCTCTCACCCCAGCTCAGGGATCTTTTCTTTCTCTCTCTCTCGCCCCAGCTCAGGGATCTTTTCTTTCTCTCTCTCTCGCCCCAGCTCAGGGATCTTTTCTTTCTCTCTCTCTCGCCCCAGCTCAGGGATCTTTTCTTTCTCTCTCTCTCGCCCCAGCTCAGGGATCTTTTCTTTCTCTCTCTCTCGCCCCAGCTCAGGGATCTTTTCTTTCTCTCTCTCTCGCCCCAGCTCAGGGATCTTTCTCTCTCTCTCTCTCGCCCCAGCTCAGGGATCTTTTCTTTCTCTCTCTCTCTCGCCCCAGCTCAGGGATCTTTTCTTTCTCTCTCTCTCTCGCCCCAGCTCAGGGATCTTTTCTTTCTCTCTCTCTCTCTCTCTCTCTCGCCCCAGCTCAGGGATCTTTTCTTTCTTTCTCTCTCTCTCTCTCTCTCTCTCTCGCCCCAGCTCAGGGATCTTTTCTTTCTTTCTCTCTCTCTCTCGCCCCAGCTCAGGGATCTTTTCTTTCTTTCTTTCTCTCTCTCTCTCGCCCCAGCTCAGGGATCTTTTCTTTCTTTCTTTCTCTCTCTCTCTCTCTCGCCCCAGCTCAGGGATCTTTTCTTTCTCTATCTCTCTCTCTCTCTCTCTCTCTCTCTCTCGCCCCAGCTCAGGGATCTTCTCTCTCTCTCCTAGTACAGGGGATCCTCTCACTCCCAACACAGAGTCCTTTTCTCTGCCATTCTCCGCTAACACGAATATAGTGTCTCAGTCCTCCCCTTCAACAGGGATTCAGGCGGCCTTTCTCCAACCCTCCATCGGGACCTGCTAGCCCTCTCTGTGCTGCGCCGGCTCCTCCACTTCCGCCTCCGAAGGGATTTTAAATCTGCCGCTCTGACTCCGTTACATTCTCAGCCAATGGCGGCTCGGCCTTTGGGCTCAGCCAATCACAGCGCGCCTCCTCTGGCGCTGCCGGCCCGCCTCCCGATCTCCGTGTTTGGTCCGCGGCCGGGCGGACCGGGCGGTCTGATTGGATGCGGAGTCTGTCAATCACTGCCCAAGGTCGTTGGGAGGTGCGCTGGGTCCAAGCGCCCGTCCCTGCCATGCACAGGAGGTTGGGTTTGGTGTCTCCCTGTGTGAGCCTCTCCATACCCTGTCCTGTTGGAATATCTGGTGTTGCAGGGCTGAAAACAAACATGCCATGGTGTGTTTGAAATAGAAGGGCACAGACTGGAATGGTTACAATACAGAGGAGGTACCACTGATCCAGAATCTGGTTTCCAGCATCTGCAGTCATTTGTTTTTACCTAGTTGATTTTAACCCTCCTGCGAATCCTCTTGCAAGGGTGCCCTGCCTTGAAGGAGTTTTCCTCCTCTCTCTACAAGAATCTCAGGGAGTGCCTCTCCCACTGCAACTCCACGCTTCAGGCTCTCTGTCTCTATTCCTGATGAAGGGCTTTTGCCCGAAACGTCGACTTTACTGCTCCTCGGATGCTGCCTGAACTGCTGTGCTCTTCCAGCACCACTAATCCACAATACAGAGGAGTACATTCGGCCCATCCATGCAGTGTGGCAACAAGTCCACACTGACCCTCTGAGGAGCAAGGTAAAAACAATGACTGCAGATGCTGGGAACCAGATTCTGGATCAGTGGTGCTGGAAGAGCACAGCAGTTCAGGCAGCATCCAGCGAGCAGCGAAATCGACGTTTCGGGCAAAAGCCCTTCATCAGGAATAAAGGCAGAGAGACTGAAGCATGGAGGTATAAAGTAGGGGAGGGTGGTGTGGGGAGAGAGTAGCATAGAGTACAATGGGTGAGTGGGGGAGGAGATGAAGGTGATAGGTTCAGGGAGGAGAGGGTGGAGTGGATAGGTGGAAAAGGAGCTAGGCAGCTTGGACAAGTCCAGACAAGTTATGGGGACAGTGCTGAGCTGGAAGTTTGGAACTGGAGTGAGGTGGGGGAAGGGGAAATGAGGAAACTGTTGAAGTCCACATTGATGCCCTGGGGTTGAAGTGTTCCAAGGTGGAAGATGAGGCGTTCTTCCTCCAGGTGTCGGGTGGTGAGGGAGCGGCGGTGAAGGAGGCCCAGAACCTCTGAGGAGCACCCAGATTCAACCCCCTATCCTGACCCTGCATTTCCCATGGCCAATCCATCTAGCCGCACATCCCTGGACACGACAGGAGAATTTCCCATGGCCATGCATAACTTGCATGTCTTTGGACTGTGGGAGGAAGCCAGAGCACCCAGAGAAAACCCATGCAGACAGAGGGAGAATATACAAACTCCACACAGACAGTCACCCGAGGCTGGAATCGAACCCGGGTCCCTGGCATTTTGACGCAGCAGTGCTAACCACTGAGCCACTGTGCCGTCCCATTGTGTGTGTACTAATCTACTTTGAAAGCTTCGCAACTGATACAAACCCTGTCTTTTCCCTGCACCAAAATATTTTCGGTAATTAGATTCCCTTCTGAATCAACTTCACTCCACTCCCCACCCTGCCCTCATCCCCCATACATCCCAGATCCAGCCAGAACTGCACAGAGATTTTCTCATTGTTATGTTTGGGTTCCTTTGCCATACATGTTATATCAGAAATTAGTTTCTCCCAATCTATCCAGATTTTTATATATTCCCATCAAATCTCCCCTCAACCAACAACATATCCAACTGCTCTAACCTATCCACAGCAGTTGGTGGAATTAAAAGTGAAAGTTATAAGATTTGGAATTAATATCTTAGTCTTAGTAATGGCAACTGAAAACAATTATTGACTGTATTTTGTAAAAGCCCAGTCATTCATTAATATCCCTCTGGAAAGGAAATCTGTGCTTATTTGCTGTGGCCTACATATGACTCTAGGTACACAGTAATGCAATTGACTGTTCATTGTCCTCTGAAATGACCTATAAAGGCATTTTCAAGAACCATCAAAGATGGACAACAAAGACTGCTCTGCCAGAAAAGCCCACTGAAACCTTTGAAAATATCATTGTAGCTGAAGTTACTCATCCCCTAAACCATTTCCATATAGCTTTTCTGCACATTCTCATCGAGTCATAGAGACATATAGCTCGGGAACAGACCCTTCACCCCAACAGGTCCATGATGAACATAATCCCAAACTTAACTAGTCCCATCTCTAATGTCTTCAGATCATTTCTGATTTGTGTTGAAGTGCTTTGGATCTGACACAATGAATGAACTATTCCAAAGAAATAACAATACAGTTAATACAGGCAGAATATTGTCACTTATCTCAAGAGGGTTGGAATATAAAAGCACCGTTGTGCTACTGAGACTTTATAAAGCTCTGGTTAGGCCCCATTTGGAGTACTGTGTCCAGTTTTGGTCCCCACACCTTAGGAAGGACATACTGGCACTGGAACGTGTCCAGCGGAGATTCACACGGATGATCCCTGGAATGGTTGGTCTAACATACGAGGAACGGCTGGGGATCCTGGGATTGTGTTCATTGGAGTTTAGAAGATTAAGGGGAGATCTAATAGAAACTTACAAGATAATACATGGCTTGGAAAGGTTGGACGCTAGGAAATATTTTCCGTTAGGCAAGGAGACTAGGACCCGTGGAAACAGCCTTAAAATTAGAGGGGGTCAATTCAGAACAGAAATGCGGAGACATTTCTTCAGCGAGAGGGTGGTGGGCCTGTGGAATTCATTGCCACGGAGTGCAGTGGAGGCCGGGACGCTAAATGTCTTCAAGGCAGAGACTGATAGATTTTTGATGTCACAAGGAATTAAGGGCTACGGGGAGAATGCGGGTAAGTGGAGTTGAAATGCCCATCAGCCATGATTGAATGGCGGGGTGGACGCGATGGGCCGAATGGCCTTACTTGCACTCCTATGTCTTATGGTCTTATGGTCTTAATATTAGTTCTTGTGCACTGACAGGAGATTCATTGAAGTCTCGGAGCAGTGCAGAGTCAAGATTAGAGTGTTAGTGGAAAAGCACAGCAGGTCAGGCAGCATCTGAGGAGCAGGAAGATCGACGTTTCAGGCAGGAACCCCTTCATCAGGAAAGCGTTCCGCTTGTCTTATACACACCTTACTTATGATGGGGAGGAGCCAGTGTTGGACTGGGGTGGACAAAATTAAAAATCATACAGGTTATCGTCCAACAGGTTTATTTGGAAGCACTAGCTTTTGGAGCGCTGCTCCTCCATCAGGTGGTTGTGGACTAGTTGATTACGATCTTATACTCCATAAGCACCTGATGAAGGAGCAGCGCTCCAAAAGCTAGTGCTTCCAGTTAAACCTGTTGGACTATAACCTGGTGTTGTATGATTTTTGATTTTGTACACCTTAACTTAGCCACGTCCTGTATGGGGAGTGTATGTTATTAGTTTGCTGCTTTAAAATTTTTAAAATATAATCTAATCGCCAGAAGTCGTTTTTTAAAAAATATTATATGCATAAAACACCTTCAATGCAAACTAACATCACAACTTTCTTCAAATTGTAACAAAATAGGATCCTGGATAAGGATTAGGGAGATTTAGTAGGGTCTGGGATCTTAGTGGAAGATTTGAAAGATTTTTCAATGTAGAGAAGGAAATAACTCAGTAACTTATTCTTATTTACTACTTTTTAGTGAGAAGAACAGTATTGTTGAACTTTTAATTTATTTCTTTATTTATCCACCTTTTATCTAAGACTCAATACCTACCATAAATGATGTCACCATGAATGGCGACATTGTAAACTTTTCACTGCACTCGTGAGTACATGGGACAATAAAGTTAATTCTAAATTCTGAATCTCTGTCACATACCTTGGGACAAGAATGGTGCTGCTGGAGATTTTCGAGATTGGTGGAAAAATACAATGAAGGAATTTACAGATGAGTTCCAGGATTTTTAATGTGAACATCAGTGTGATCACCAAGTAGAATTTAACACAGGAAAGGGTACACATGAAGACATGGACAATTTGAAGTGTCTGGAGCTGGAAGGACCATAGAAAGATTAAAAAAATTAAACACAAAATGCTGGAAATACCCAATAGATCCAACAGCACACGTGGAGTCATAGTCGGAGGGACTCTTCAATCCAACCAGTCCATGCTGACCATAATCCCAAACGAAACTAGTCCCAGCTGCCTGCTCCTGGCCCATATCCCTCCAAATCTTTCCCTATTCATATACTTATCCAAATATCTTTTAAATGTTGTAATTGTACCCATATCCACCACTTCCTCAGGAAGTTCATTCCACACGCGAACCACTCTCTGGGTTAAACAAAACTGCTCCTCACATATTTTCTTTTCAGTGATGACTTTTCATCTCTGATTCATCCCTGGAAATTGGATCTGATGGTTGCTGTGTGTTTGGATTGGGTGGGGAACTACTCAAGAAATTGCACCTTTGAATTAGAGTCTGGTAGCTTTTGTTAGTTAGTCTGAAAGGGTTAATGCTGCATAATGCCAGAAAGTGAAAAACAAAGAGCTGAGAACATAGCCCAGTCCATCACACAAACCAGCCTCCCATCCATTGACTCCATCTACACTTCCCTCTGCCTGGAGAAAGTAGCCAACATCATCAAAGACCCCTCCCATCCTAATTATACTCTCTTCCACCTTCTTCCATTGGGTAGAAGATACAAAAGTTTGAAAACACATACCAAGAGATTTAAGGATGACTTCTTCCCTCGCATTTACTTATGTAATTACTTTTTTTATTGGGAATCGGTTTAGCGCAGTTGGCTGGTTTGTCGGTTTGGAGAGCAGTGTGACACCGACAGAGTGGGTTAAAGTCCCAGCACTGGTTTGAAGTTACCACGAAGCGTTCTCCTCTTCCCTCACCTGAGGCCCGGTGGCCCTCAGGCTAAATCACCACCAGTCGCTTCTCTCTAATGAGAGAGCAGCCCCTATGATCTGGTAAGACTATGGTGGCACATTTTTATTCCTTTGAAGTCTGGAGGCTAAGTGCCAATGTGGACAAGAGTGGAAGGACCATAATTCTGAAATTTTTCTTTCATTTTTAAAATTTTATTCCTTTGATTTTGTATTTTTCTCATTTATTCCTAAGAATCTTGTACCTAAGATGGCCCCATTAGTGGTGATGTTGTCAACTTTTTACTGTACTCATGTGAGTTTCCTCCCACAGCCCAAAGATGTGCAGGTCAGGTGAATTGACCATGCTAAATTGCCCATAATGTTAGGTGCATTAGTCAGAGGGAAATGGGTCTGGGTGGGTTACTCTTCGGAGGGTCGGTGTGGACTGGTTGGGCCGAAGGGCCTGTTTCCACACTGTAGGGAATCTAATCTAAAGCTAATTCTATTAGAGTTGCTCTTTCTCTGCCTGCTCTCTGTAGCTGTAACACTATAGTCTGCACTCTGTTCTATTACCCTGATGTACTTATGTAAGGGATGATTTGTCTGGATAGCACACGATACAATGTTTTTCACTATATCTCAGTACGCACGACAATAATAAACCAAACCAAGTCAAATCAGAGAACCTTTTTCCTAAATGTCTGTTTTCCTTGGAAGTGCACAGAGAATCATGGCTGAAAATATTTGAAGTTAAACCCTGAGAGCACTTTTACCATCATCTCATTGTTCTCTGCTGTGGATGGAGATTACTGGAGATGTTGGGAGAACTTAAAAAAACATTTTAAAGAGCTTTTTGAAAGCAGGGGTGATGTGACAAGCAAGAGGAATCTCAATAAGATGTTCCAGAAGATAATAGCTGAAAGTGTGGCAGTCAGTGGTGGATGGGGAACACACATTATTTGTGGAGAATAAGAAACAGGAAGATCCACCTGCGAATAACCAGTTGCAATAAATGACTGCATGACATATTAGGTAACTTTTACACATATGAGAACTCAACACCATCACATAGCCTCACTCATTTCTTTGCTGGAACATAAGAATTCAATTGGAGTATGAATTGAATTGGGGCAGCACGGTGGCTCAGTGGTTAACACTGGTGCTTCACAGCACTGGGGACCCGGGCCGATCTAGCCACAGGGGACTGTCTGGAGTGGAGTTTGCACATTCTCCCCATGTCTGCGTAGGTTTCCTCCCACAGTCCAAACATGTGCAGGTTAGTTGGGTTGGCTGTGCTAAATTGCCCATAGTGTTCAGGGATGGATAGATTAGTCAGGGGTAAATATAGGGTAGGGGGCGGGTTACCCTTCAGAGGGTCAGTGTGGACTTGTTGGGCCAAAGGCCTGTTTCCATGCTGTAGGGATTCTATGATTAGCCTTTATTGTCATATATACTCAATGAGTATAGTGAGAAGTTTATACATCATCACTTACAACTCGATCATAGTTACTTAAGAAGTAGGAGCAGGAGTAGGCCATCCGGCCCATCGAGCCTGCTCCCCCATTCAATACGATCATGGCTGATCTTTCTATGGACTCAGCTCCACTTCCCTGCACGCTCACCACATCACTAATTCCTTTATGGTTCAAAACTCTATCTTTGCCTCAAAAACATTCAACGAGGAAGCCTCAACTGCTTCACTGGGCAGGGAATTCCACAGATGCATAGCCCTATGGATGAAGACGTTCCTCCTCAACTCAGCCCTAAATCTGCTCCCCCTTATTTTAAGGCTGTGCCCCTAGTTCTAGTTCCACCCGCCAGTGGAAACAACCTCTATCTTATCTTTCCCTTCATTGTTTTATATGTTTCGACAAGATCCCCCCTCCTTATAAATTCCAGTGAGTATAGCCCCAGTCTACTCATTCTCTCCTCATAAAACAGCTCTGTCAACTCCAGAATCAACCTGGTGAAGCCCTTCTGTACCCGCTGCTGTGCCAATACATCCTTTCTCAAGTACGGAGGCCAAAAGTTAACGATACTTGTCAGGGGTGCTACAGCTGGGTGCATACTGCGTGTTAGCCAAACATTCTGATGGATAGCTACATTAACAAGAGTAGCAAGAACAAAGAGGTAATGCAATTTTAACTTTCTCAATGTTGGTGAACCAGGCTGAGTTTGATTTTAGAATCTAAAATCTTTCGTTTCCTGAAGTGGGTCGATGGTATTGAGACAGAGGATCAGCCATGGTCATATTGAATGGGTGAGTAGATTCAAAGGGCTGAAGGGCCTACTCCTGCTCCCAGTTTCTGTGTTAACCAGCAGCTGAGCAAACAATGAAGAGGAAGAAACAAAACATAATTTTGAAAACGGACGTGAAAGATGAGAATCAACTGGGAATGTGGTGAACTTCATTGAGAAAGCGATAGACACCGTAATTGTCAGAAAACCATATTTATTTATTGTATTTTGCCCAATTACTATGAACACCTTGAACTATTCATCATGAGTAAAAGATTTAGTAACATGTATGGACACTTTAAAAATTACTTGCTGCATTTATCTCTGATAGAAACTTTAATTTCAACCATTCCTCACTTTCCATTTGTTTTCTCTGTTCTGGTTTTGTTAAACCACAGGCACAAAGGTTGTGTTCTGTGTTGCCAAGTAAAAGTGCTCCATTGCAAAATAGATTTTAATATGCATTGAATTATGGTTATGGCATACAATTTTGGTATGATTAATCCTTGGCTTGAGACTGGATACATTCAGTGAGTTGCAATATACAGTCGACTCTTTTCATTTTAGTGATTGTACGATCTTAACTGTCTAAAGAAGGAAACCGTGAAACATAATTAATGCAAATGCAGACGGAAATGTGGCCAAATGACTATTGTATAAGCTTTTTGGTTCTGAAAGAGTTAATGTTATGGAGTGCATTAAGTTCCATCCAATATTGTAATGTCATAAGGATCTGTGTGGGGAAAAACACCCTGAGATCTTGAAGGAGCTGGACTTACTCATATTCTCCGTGACAATGTCTTTCATACCAATGTATCTTATACTTTATTGCCATTGCGCAATAGACTACATCTTGTTCCTGATAAGGGGCTTCTGCCCGAAACGTCGATTCTCCTGCTCCTCGGACGCTGCCTGACCTGCTGTGCTTTTCCAGCACCAAACTCTTGACCCATCTCCAGCATTTGCAGTCCTCACTTTCTCCTACATCTTGTTAAGACAGGAGATATACTTGATTTGGTACACTTGCCTTTATTGGTCAGAGTTTTGAGTATAGGGATTGGGACATCATGGTGGGGCTGTACAGGACATTGGTTTGGCCACTTTTGGAATACTGTGTTCAATTCTGGTCTCCCTGCTATAGGAAGGATGTTGTGAACTATTTTTCGATTTTCAATCTCTTTTTTCATTTTCACTAACTTCTTTATTAAGCTACATAGCCACTGTTGAAAGAGGAAGGGTTCAGAAAAGGGTTCAGAAAGGATTTACAAGGATGTTGCCAGGGCTGGGGGCTTTGAGCTATAGAGAGAGGCTGAACAGGCTGAGACTGTTTTCCCTGGAGCATCGGAGGCTGAGGGGGTGACCTTCCAGAGGTTTATAAAAACGTGAGGGGCATGGATAGAGTGAACAGCCAAGGTCTGTTCCCTGGGGTGGAGGAGTCCAGAACTAGAGACCATAGGTTTAAGGTGAGAGGGGAAAGATATAAAAGAGACCTAAGGAGCAACATTTTCACACAGAGGGTGGTACGTGTGTAGAATGAGCTGCCAGAGGAAGTGGTGGAGGCTGGTACAATTACAACATTTAAAAGGCATCAGGATGGGTATATGGATGGGAAGGCTTTAGAGGGATGTGGGCCAAGTGCTGGCAAATAGGACTAGATTAAGTTAGGATATCTGGTCAGCATGGACGAGTTGGACCGAACATGTTTCCAAGCTGTCCCGTTCTATGACTCTATGACAAGAGACTGTTCCCATTAAACTACCTTGTGGTTCTTCTTGACCAAACCAGACAAGGTAAGTGTCATAGATCCCAACCTAAACAAGGATGGTGATAGCAAATCTACCTTCTGGTGAACAAGAGGGCCTACAGTGAGCAATGGTGAGCATTCATCATACAACCCAGTGCTAACAACAGACATCGCTTCACCTTTCAACAGAAACTGCATCACTTAATTAAACAGTGAAAATGAAAAAGAAGCTTTAAAATTAAAAAAAAGTTCTTAAGGGAATCTCAAAAGAAGTCCATTGAAAGTAATTAGTTTGATATATGATTAACAGGGTGGCACGGTGGCTCAGTGGTTAGCACTGTTGCCTCACAGCGGCAGGGACCTAGGTTCGATTCCACCCTCGGATGACTGTCTGAGTGAAGTTTGCACGTTCTCCCTGAGCCTATGTGGGTTTCCTCCCACAGTCCAGAGGTGTGCAGATTAGGGTGGATTGGCTATGCTAAATTGCCCATAGTGTCCATGGATATGGAAGATAGGTGGATTAGCCTTGGGAAATGCAGGGTTACAGGGATGAGGTGGGAGAATTGGGTCTGTGTCGGTCTGCCACCTGAGGGTCATTGATGGGCTGAATGGCCTGCTTGCATACTGTATTAAATGCTTGCATTCTATGGCCCTGATCCAATACCTCATGGTAAGGTATAAAATAAAGAGTCATTCATACAGCTTGGAAACAGACCCTTCAGTCCAACTCATCCATGCCGACCAGATATCCTAAATTAATCTAATTGCATCTGGCCCATATCCGTCTCAATCCTTCCTATTCATATACCCACCCAGATGCCTTTTAAATGCTGTAACTGTACCAGCCTTCACCACTTCCTCTGGCAGCTCATTCCATTCATATACCACCCTCTGCGTGAAAAAGGTTGCCCCTTAGATCCCTTTTATATCTTTCCCCTCTCACCCTAAACCTATGCCCTCTAGTCCTGGACGACCCCACCCCAGGGAAAAAGACCTTGTCTGTTTCCCCCATCCATGTCTCTCATGATTTTAGAGAACAAAATAAGAGGAAGCCGCTTCATTCTCGCAAAATGATCAAAATGAAGTAAAATCATTCTGTTATCACCTTTGATAAATTCACAGTGTTTACCTTTTGAATGAGGCGATCTCTGTTCCAGCCTGAAATACGTTCAGTTCTCACTTGAAGAAATTCAATGAATTCCTGTCCACTGCACAGATCTGTTCCAGAGGCTCATTGTTCTCAGTGAAAAAAATACCTTCCAACATCCAATGTATGTTTGAACAAGTATAATTTAATATTGTGACTACAGGCCTTCTTAACCTCTTTAATCCAACACTGCCTATTTAAACAAGCCTATTTTCTTTATCATGTTACAAATCTCAAACAAATCACTCTTCAGTCTACACTCTCACACACAGTCCCAGATCTTTAACCTATCTTGAGAAACAGTCTGGGAATTAATCTATGGTACTGTTCAGCTGCCTATCCAAATCCCTGTATCATCATGATATTAAGGCCATAGAACTAGGCTTAGCATGACCTGAACAAGACCTTATTTGCCATAATAAAAGCAGAAATTGCTACAAAAGCTCAGCGGTTCTGATAGCATCTGTGAAGAGAAATCAGAGTTAATGTATTGGGTCGAATGACCCTTCCTCAGAACTGGTTTGTAGTATTTTCTCTGGTCTTCTCGTCTATTGTTCTATCAAAACACACCAACTCCACGTTATCTCTAGTTACAGCTTTACTGTATTGGGGTCATAAACCTTTCAGAATCCAGTGGTACACCCAAAATGTCTGCCCTTTATAACAATCATATGTTACACTTCAGAAAAATAGACTCTCGAGTTAACGGCAAGACCTTGGGGGCACGTTGTGAAGGTGAGAGGAGAGAAATTTTAAAAAAGACACGAGGAGCACATTTTTTACAGAGAGGGTAGTTCGCGTGTGGAATGAACTTTCTGAGAAAGTTGTGGATGTGGGTACAGGTATAAGACATTTGCATAGGTACATGAATAAGAAAGATTGGAGGGATATGGGCCAGGGACAGGCAGGTGGGAGTGGATTATTTTATGATTATGTTCGGTGTGGAATAGTTGGACCGAAGGGTCTGTTTCCATGCTGTATGACTCCATGACTCTATGACACCTTGAGTTTACAGAATGGTTTAGAATTCCTTCAATCCCGAAAGAAAACCCTCTGAAATTCCCCAAAAAGTAAACCATTGTCAAAAACAAGAGTTCACTGTTATCCTCCATGATGGACGGATGAGGACTGGAGGACGTAAAAAGAATTAATTATTCGGGTGAAGTTACAAGGGTGACCCAGGTGAATGATTTGAGAAAGACTGAGTGCCTTTATAAAAAGAGATAAAATGGCAGGGTCCCAATAATAGAAAATGGTTTGACACTCAGCACCATTAGTTAGATTAAGATAAGAAAGCTGAACCAAAGCTAATTAAGTTTTGAAACATATTTATCATTATCATATGGTTACTGATTAAAGAGTTGCTTCTCCTGATCTTGTTTTCTGGTGAACCATTGTCATTCACTAAACTTGTAACGACTACATCAAACAGTGGCTCATTCTTTCCTCGTAGACAATATATCTTACTCTTATCTGCTCAAAGGAGAACAACCCAACTCCTCCAGCCAATCCCTCTTACTGTCATCAATCAACAATGGAAACGTTCTACTAACTCTCTCTCAACTTTCTCAATGGTCCCACTGCCTTCCTAAGGAATGATGGTGAGAATGGAAACAACACTCAATATGGGATCAATCTAGCATGTCGGTTTAGCATAACTTTCTTGCTTTTATATTAAGACCATAAGACATAGGAGCAGAAATTAGGCCATTCAGCCCATTGAGTCTGCTCCACTATTCAATCATGGCTGATAAGTTTCTCAACTCCATTCTCTTGCTTTCCATTCTATGCTACCAGTGATAAAGCCCAAAATCCAAATAAATCACTAGCCACCTTATAAACCTGGCATGCCACCTTTAATAATTTGCCCACAAGCAGCACCATGTTTCTGTTTCCCCTGTAAAATTGTTATCTTTAGCTTATATTGTCTCCGGTCTGTGGTTGGAGGAGAGCGAGACAAGAAAAATACTGCCATTGCTGAGAATCTGAAAAATCAATCCGGGAGTGTTGGAAGTACTCGGCAGGTCTGGCAGCATCTGTGGAGAAAGAAACAGAGAGTTAACATCACAAATTGATAAGAACAGCTCTTCAAATAAAGTAACTATGCTGAAATGTTAAAAAAAAGACTCATCAAAAAGCCTGCCACTTCTGATCTATCTCACACCAAGTCCCCCTCATCCATGGTCCTGTTTGTTGGCTCCTGATACTCTAATGTCTCAAATGTAAAGGTTTTGCCCCTGGTCAATATTGAGTGGTTTTGCTCCCAGTCCCAATGCCTCCCCATTGACAGCTATCGCATCGTAAACCTCATGTCTCTCTGCCTCCCTTTTCTTCATTAAGACCTTCTCCTTTGAACCAGTTTCTGACCAAACTTTCTCGTTTCTTCTTTTGCTCAGAATCATCTTCAGATGTTTTAATCCTGTACAAGTTGTGATATTTAAAAACAGACTGTATTAGGAAGTCATTTCTGCCCTCCTTTTTTGACAGAACTCAGAATTGTGAAACCCCCTACTGCCCTCAGACTTTCCATTCCTTGTCCAATATTTTGATTTGTTAAACACAAATGATCTAGTCCCTGTTTCTTCCCTGCTGTTATCAGACCGTTGAATGGACCTCTCTTATATCAGAGTTGATCTTTCTCTGCACCTTCTCTGTAGCTGTAACACTACATTCTGCATCCTGTTCAGTTACCCTGATGTACTTAAATATGGGATGCTTTGTCTGGCTCACTGTATCTTGGACCATGTGACAACAATGAATCAAATCAAATCAATAAATGGCACCATTCCATTTGCCTTCCCAATCACTGACTGTGCCTGTGTACTAACTTCTGTTAATTCATGTATCAGGACACCTACATCTCTCTGTACCACTTAGTTCGCCAATCTCTCTCCATCTACTCAACCTGCCAAAGTAGACAAGTTAACATTTTCCCATATTTCCCTCCATCTGCCCAATCTTTGCCCTTTAGACAATCTTTGCAGACTCTTTATCTCCTACTTTCCAACCTATCTTAATTTTTGAATATTTAGCTACTATGCATACAATTCCTTCATCCAAGTCATTGATACATATCATAATCAGTTGAATACCCCACCCCCATCCACTACCAGATTGTACTGCACTTGTTGCAAATCCCCAACAGGGGGGTGTTGGCTTAGTGGTATATTTGCTAGTCCATTAATCCAATTATCCAGGTAACATTCCCAGGATTTAAGAGTCAAATGATCACCATGAATCCATTGTTGATTGTTGGGAAAAGCATCTAGCTCTCTAACACCCATTAGGGAAGGAACCCGCCATCCTTACCAGCTCAGACTGGCATGTGGCTCCAGGTCTGTGGCAATGTGGTTGACTTTTAGCTAATGGGGCACTGGTAATATATGCAACCCTAGCCAGCAACACCCACATCCGACAAATGATAAAGTGTGGAAAAGGCCCAGCATCTCGGCTGTCTATTCGTTGTTAGCTAACCAGCCCTTTCTTCATGTTACTATGTTGTCAACTCCACCACTGACCTCTCAACTCTGGGAGCTGTGTTCAAATCCAATCCAAAACGTGAGGATGAGAGTCTCTTACCCACCTTGCTCTAGGTTTGTCTATGATTACTGTATTTTAAATCATTCTCACAGATCAGCAAGAAGTGGGGATGTAGGGCACAGTTTTGAAATTTCGAAATGGGATGCAACTTGTAAGTATTGTGGACTTCAGGAGCACATACAGATACAATTCAACACTGGAACACGTTAAAATAATGAGAGGCAATAAATGCTAAATGGGATAATTTTAACGAAGAGAGAGACCTTTCGCTTATTACTACCCAGGTGGCTGGGTAGATTAATGCAGCGGGCGTTAAAGTATGAGATTACTTTCAAATGCTTTATAAATGGCAACATAGAATACAAAGTCAGAAGGTCATTTGAAACAATGGCCATGCCACTACCTCAGGGACATGGTGTTTCACACTGCTGCCTCACAACGCTGAGGACCTGGGTTCAGTTCTACCCTCAGGTGACTGTCTGTGTGGAGTTTGCACACACCCCCTCCCCCCCACCACCCGCCATGTCTGCTGGGTTTCCACCAGAGATGCTCCAGACTCCTCCTGCAGTCCAAAGATGTGCAGGGAATGTAGACTGGCCATGATAAATTGCCCATAGTATCCAGGCCAAGCCACCCTGACCTGCACATCTTTGTGACTGTGTAAGGAAACCCACGCAGACACAGGGAGGAGATGTAAACTCCGCACAGACAGTCGCCCGAGGCTGGAATCAAACCTGGGTCCCTGGTGCATTGAGGCAGCAGTGCTAACCACTGAGCCACTGGGCCACTGTGCCAATGTGCCACTGGGCCACTGAGCCACTTGGCCACTGGGCCACTGAGTCACTGTGCCACTGAGCCACTGTGCCACTGAGCCACTGAGTCACTGGGCCACTGGGCCACTGTGTCACTGTGTCACTGTGTCACTGAGCCACTGGGCCACTGAGTCACAGTGTCACTGTGTCACTGAGCCACTGGGCCACTGAGTCACGGTGTCACTAAACCACTGAGCCACTGAGTCTCTGGGCCACTGTGTCACTGGGCCATTGAGCCACTGAGCCACTGGGCCACTGGGCCACTGAGCCACTGGTCCACTGGGCCACTGTGTCACTGTGCCACTGAGCCATTGTGTCACTGGGCCACTGGGCCACTGTGCCACTGAGCCACTGTGTCACTGTGCCACTGAGCCATTGTGTCACTGGGCCACTGTGTCACTGTGCCACTGAGCCACTGTGCCACTGAGCCACTGTGTCTCTGAGCCACTGGGCCACTGTGCCACTGAGCCACTGTGTCTCTGAGCCACTGGGTCACTGTGTCACTGAGCCACTGTGCCACTGAGCCACTGTGCCGTTGAGCCATTGAGCTGTTGTGCCGTTGAGCCACTGAGCCGCTGTGCCCTTGTGCCGGGGTATCCACCATTTGTCGTCTTCTTCCACTAGATCCACAGCATCAGATGCAGCTCCATTCTCCACCACATTCTCCCTGAAAGAGTAAACAAAGGTCTCCCCGTGTGGCTCCATGTGTGGCCCCTAGTGCATGGTCACCTTCATCTTGGTCTGTCTTTTCCTGATATTTCCGGGATCTGTCTGCAGGAATATAAAGGCTGCACATCCCATCTCCCTGTGGTCCTGGTGGTGGAGCTTCTGTAGCAGACAGCAGGAAAACAGAGGAACCTGAAGGTTGGAGAGGAATTTGTATGGTTAGATTCAGAGTTGAGAGAATCGTTTAGGTAAAAAGTATGGTGCTGGAAAAGCACAGCCGGTCAGGCAGCATCCAAGAGGCAGGAGAGTCGACGTTTCGAGCATAATCTCTTCATCAGGAATTCCTGATGAAGAGATTATGCTCGAAACGTCGACTCTCCTGCCTCTTGAATGCTGCCAGACCGGCTGTGCTTTTCCAGCACCATACTTTTTGACTCTGATCTCCAGCATCTGCAGTCCTCACTTTCTCTCAGAATCGTTTAGGCCATTGGTAACGGACAATATTACAGTGAACTGATAATATTACCTGATGATCAATAATGATGGGAAATATAAGGTAATAGTTAACATTAAAGTCCTTCCTCATAGAAACTAGAATAATAGAGAAATAAAGTTAATGGTTCAACACTCTTTCCTGGGTGGTTAGGCCTAACAGGGCCCCAGATCTCCTCCATTTAGCTCGCTGTCTGGGAGACCTCTGCTACCTGCTCTCAATGCTGTTTCCCCAGGTATCACGGACCTCCCTCACCTCTCAGTCTTCCTGCGTTGGATTCAACTCCAAACAACTAAGTCCATGCTCTGGACCCAACGAAGCAGCAATGTTGATTCATGTCTAAGGCTAGCACCTGAGGAGCATTGGTCAGAGTTGACTGCTATTTCTCTTAATCGCCCTGCTCAGAGATGTTGGTGTATACTTCAGGAGCAGGTAGGACTTGAACCCAGGTTTCTTGATTCAGTGGTAGGGACACTACCATTGCATCACAAGAGGGCCCCTCAGACCTGACCTGTACTAAGATTTCCCAAATGAAATGCAGCTGACACAGGCTAAACTGGGGATGACCAAATGGTTTGGAGCATTTATCACAGGGCATATTGTGCTCAACACAACCTCGCACCGACATCTCAAATCTATTCCCTGATTTCATCCAAAGAGCACTTTTACAATTATAGATAATTACAGTACGGCAATTCAGCTCCACAATTGCTTTATCCTCTCATCTAACTCTGCTTCCCTACATCCTGCTATATTTCTGTTATCAAATACTGATCCCATTCCTTGAAAAATGAAGATGGAACTGAATTAGTATTTTACATCAGTTTTCATGGTGGAAGACATCAACAGCACACCACAGCTCCAAGAGAGTCAGGGGGTCGAGGTGAGGGTAGTGGCCATCAGTAAGGACAAGGTGCTGGGGAAGCTGAAAGGTCTGAAGGTGGATAAATAACCTGGACCAGATGGACTACACCCCAGGGTTTGGAAGATCACTGAGGAGTTTGTGGAGGGATTGGTGGATTTTTTCAGGAATTACTGGAGTCAGGGAAGGTCCCAGAGGACTGGAAAATGGCTCATGTAACCCCTGTTTAAGAAGGGAGGGAGGCAGAAGACAGGAATCTATATGTTGGTTAGCTTGACTGAGGTCATTGGTAAGATTTTAGAGTATATTATTAAGGATGAGATTATGGAGTAGTTGGAAGTGCATGGGAAAATAGGGCTGAGTCAGCAAGGCTTCATCAAGGGGAGATCCTGCCTGTTAGAATTCTTTGATGAGGTAATGAGCAAGTTAGACAAAGAAGAGCTGAAAATGTGTTGCTGGTTAAAGCGCAGCAGGTCAGGCAGCATCCAAGGAACAGGAAATTCGACGTTTCGGGCAAAAGCCCTTCTTCAGGAATCAAAGAAGAGCCAATGGATGTGATAAAGTCACACAACACAGATCCTTCGGCCTAACCCATCCATGCCAACCAAGTTTCTTAAAATGAGCTAATTCAATTTGCCTGCCTTTTAAATCTTTCCTATCCATGTACCTGTCCAAATATCTTTTAAATGTCGTAATTGTACTTGCCTCTACAACTTCCACTGGCAGCTCATTCCAAATACACAACATGTGGTGAAAAAGTTGCCCTTCTGATCATAGAATCATAGAATCCCTCCAGTGTGGAACCTCTTTCAAATCTTTCCCCTCTAGTTCTGGACTCCACTACCCTGGGGAAAAAACCTTGGCTATTCACCCTATCCCTGGCCCTCATGATTTTATAAACCTCGATAAAGTTCACCCCTCAAACTCGTACGCCCCAAATATTTCAATTTCCAGAAGGCCTTTGAAAAGGCACCACACAGGAGCCGTCGTGTTGTTGTGTTCTGCCGGTGGAGGAGTCCAAGGACCTGCATGTCCTCGGTGGAGTGGGAGGGAGAGTTAAAGTGTTGAGCCACGGGGTGATTGGGTTGGTTGGTTCGGGCGGCCCGGAGGTGTTCTCTGAAGCGTTCCGCAAGTAAGCGGCCTGTCTCACCAATATAGAGGAGGCCACATCGGGTGCAGCGGATGCAATAGATGATGTGTGTGGAGGTACAGGTGAACTTGTGGCGAGGACATGCAGGTCCTTGGACTCCTCCACCGGCAGAACACAACAACACGACGGCTGGAGGAGGAGCGCCTCATCTTCCGCCTGGGAACCCTCCAACCACAAGGTATGAATTCAGATTTCTCCAGTTTCCTCATTTCCCCTCCCCCCACCTTGTCTCAGTCGGTTCCCTCAACTCAGCACCGCCCTCCTAACCTGCAATCCTCTTCCTGACCTCTCCGCCCCCACCCCACTCCGGCCTATCACCCTCACCTTGACCTCCTTCCACCTATCCCACCTCCATCGCCCCTCCCCCTAGTCCCTCCTCCCTACCTTTTATCTTAGCCTGCTTGGCTACTCTCTCTCATTCCTGATGAAGGGCTTATGCTCGAAACGTCGAATTCTCTATTCCTGAGATGCTGCCTGGCCTGCTGTGCTTTGACCAGCAACACATTTGCAGCTGTGATCTCCAGCATCTGCAGACCTCATTTTTTACTCGAAGATTCATTTCTAGAGGGCTAGAATACAAGGGCAGAGATGTACTGCTGATACTGTATAGGACTGTGGTCAGACTGCATTTGGAATATTGTGAGCAGTTTCGGACCCTGTATCTAAGGAAAGATGGGCTGGCGTTGGAGAGAGTCCAGAGGAAGTTTACAAGAGTGGTCCCAGGAATGATGGGCTTGTTCTATGAGGAACGGTTGAGGACCCTGGGTCTGGACTCAATGGAGTTCAAAAGGATGAGGAGGGATCTGATTGAGACTTACAGAATACTGACAGGCCTAGATAGACTAAACATGTTGAAGATATTTCCCCTATTAGGAGGGATTAGGTCAAGGGGCACAGTCTCATGGTGAAAGGACAACCCTATAGATCTGAAAGGAGAATGGATTTCTTCAGCCAGAGAGTGATGAATCTGTGGTACTCATTGTTGCAGAGGGCTGTGGACGCCAAGTCAGTAAAACAGAGATAGGTAGGTTCTGGATTATTAAGAGGATCAAGGGTTCTGGAGAGAAGGCAGGAGAATGGGGTTGAGAAACATATCAGCCACTCGTAATGGTACTGTTCCTTTAATCGAATGTACTCTGTCTTATTTCTTATACCACAATGGTCGCAGAATGTCTCCTTCAGACAGTTGGTAAACAGCTTGGCGTTATCCCCGGTTGTTTCTTGTTAAAAAAGAGAAATGAATCATGAGTGGGCAGGGTCAGGGCTCACACAAGCTCAGGAAGGACTTCAGTTTAACTTCCAGTTGATGAGAAGGTTTTGCTGCTGGAGTGAACAGTTGGAACTCTCTGCTGCAAGAGTGAGAAGACAGCACGTGAGAATAAAACTGATTCACTCAATCCCCTCATCACCGGTGTGTCTATGGGATGCTGCCTGTATTGGAACAGTTGATGCTTGGTGATTTAATCATATATTGACTGGTTAAATATTCCGATTAAGTTAGAGTTATGCCACTTCTTTATTTGTTTATGTTTTAACTGTGTTGTAAGAATAAAGTCTGTTCTGCTTTAAAGCCTAGACATACTTGTCTTTAAATAAATATAAAAGTTTGGGTCTAGGTTATCTCTGGGTCTGGGACAGATCTGGTCTGGTCCATAACAAATGCCGGAGCAGACACGATGGGCTGAATGGCCTAATTTTGCTCCTATATCTATGGCCTTACGTAGTCTGTTCCTGAGAATGTACTTGTGATGGAGTGTTCCACTGTCCATTGCCTCCAGCTCAACCAACTTCCTCTTCCTCTCCCCTTGGTCCTTCCTTCACCTGTGCCCCCTTTACTTTCCAATTGCCGGCCAGAGGAAACATATTTTTCAGTATTTACCACATTAAACTCCAGAGATTTCCTCCAAACCCTTTACCAGCTGCATTCCCTTTGGCATCACTCCGTGCACCACAATGTCACGATTACTTCAGGCTCTGTAGGAAATTCTAGGCCCTAGTCTCCTATCGGCCAGCTGTCTGAACTCCAATCGTCACAGGCCACAGTCAATCCCTCATTCCCATTCCCACACCCAAGTGTACGTCCTCCTTTCTCTTTCTCCCCAAGGCCTACTCCCCGAGCTCTCTCTGCACCAAATTCTTTCTTTCTTTCTTTCACTGTCAAGCCATTTTAAGACCATAAGACAAACGAGCAGAAATTAGACCATTTGCCCCATTGGGTCTGCTTCATCATTCAATCATGGCTGATAAGTTTCTCATCCCCATTCTCCCATCTTCTCCCCGTAACCCTTGATCCACTTGACAATCAGGCATCTATCTACCACAGTCTTAAATATACTCAACGCCCCGGCCTCCACAGCCTTCTGTGGCAGTGAATTCCACAGATTCCCCACTCTCTGGCTGAAGAGGTTTCTCCTTATCTCCGTTCTAAAAGATCTTCTCTTTACTCTAAGGCTGTGCCCTCGGGTCCTAGTCTCTCCGACCAATGGAAACATCTTCCTAACATCTACTCTGTCAGTACTGTGTAAGTTTCAATTAGATTCCCCCCACCCTCCGTCCCTTATCCTTCTAAACCTCATTGAGTATATACCCAGCGTCCTCAAACATGCCTCATATTAAGCTTTTCATTCCTGGGACCATTCTCGTGAACACTCTCCACGACCAGTACATCCTTCCTGAGATTAGATTAGATTAGACTTACAGTGTGGAAACAGGCCCTTCGGCCCAACAAGTCCACACCGACCCGCCGAAGCGCAACCCACCCATACCCGTACATTTACCCCTTACCTAACACTACGGGCAATTTAGCTTGGCCAATTCACCTGACCCGCACATCTTTGGACTGTGGGAGGAAACCGGAGCACCCGGAGGAAACCCACGCAGGCACGGGGAGAACGTGCAAACTCCACACAGTCAGTCGCCTGAGTCGGGAATTGAACCCGGGTCTACAGGCGCTGTGAGGCAGCAGTGCTAACCACTGTGCCACCGTGCCGCACAACATTCCAAATGTGGTCTGACCAGAGCCTGATAGAGCCTCAGAAGTACACCCCTGCTTTTATATTCTAGTCCTCTCGAAATAAATGCCAACATTATATTTTCTCTTATTTCTATCAACCTTACCCCACAGTCTCCCGTTCACCCAGAACCTGCATCACACCTAACTATGGTCTTTGCCCTGAATACTCATAGTCTGACCCATCTCGAAAGCTGTTACTTCTCCCTGTATCAATTACTGCCGTGTAGAGGGGTCAGAGGCCACTCGTGATACTCAAAAGGATGCAAAAACTGCAGAGTTAAACCTGTGTCCCATGTTCAGCCAATTGTCTATGGAGTTGTATGAGGAATGGCTGGTAAGGAAAACAAAAACATTCACAATATACCATCCCTCAAGGACACAGTGGTTACACTGAGGTTATCTTATGTGCTACTCCCTGGGGATGAGCAGATAATAGTTCCCACAACGCCTTGGGAATATGAGAGGATCCACACCAGTTTCCTCATCTCCTCTCCCTCCCACCTTACCCAGGTGTCCCTACCTGTCCATCTACCTTCCCACCCTCCACTCCAGCCTATCACCATCAGCCCCCACCTCCATCTATTTATCGCGTTCCCAGCTACCTTCCCCTCAGCCCCAGCCCCAGCCCCCTCCTATTTACCTCTCAGCCCCGTTGGGCTCCCCCTACATTCCGAATGAAGATCTTATGCTCGAAACGTCAACTCTCCTGCTCCTCAGATGCTGCCTGACCAGCTGTGCTTTTCCAGTTGTTGACTCTACATCACCACCATGCCATGATCTCAGCAATGACCTGCATTTATATAGCATCCTGTTCACAGTAAATTGTTCCAATTCCCTTGGAAGCTAAGGGACAACTTTTTCACGCAGAGGATGATACGTGTATGGAATGAGCTGCTGGAGGAAGTGGTGGAGGCTGGTACAATTACAACATTTCGAAGGCATCTGGATGGGTATATGAATAGGAAGGGTTTAGAGGGATAGGGGTCAAGTGCTGGCAATTGGGACTAGATTTACGTAGGATATCTGACATATTCTGACAAAAAGAATTGACTTTGGTCCCGTCTCCTACAGTCACGCTCTCTTGTCCCTGATCACAGGCCCATTGTAAATACCATATCTGAAGGGTGTGGGGTGAAGAGTCCCTTTCCATGATGTGTGTGCAGCATGGATTCCAGCTCCTCAATGCAGGTCCACATCAGTGCCCAGCAGCAACACATCACCCGTCCTGCCATCACTCTCATACTTGATCTAAGTTATAAATGAATTGTTCGAGGTTCCTTGCTCCATACACCTCGCTGTGCTGGTACCAGCATGTAGTTATGTAGCACAACAATATCATGCTCACAAAATTGCTTTCAGAACTGGAAAGTGTGAAAATGACGGCACATCTGTTTCAAAATGCAATTTTAAAAATCCTGAATAAAAACAAAAAGAGTTGCGGATGCTGTAAATCAGAAACAAAAACAGAAATTGCTGAAAAAGCTCAGCTGAGTTCTGAGGAAGGGTCACTGGAATCAAAACATTAACTCTAAAAGAGTCATAGAGGTGTACAGCCCAGAAATAGACCTTTCGGTCCAACTTGTCTATGCCGACCAGGTATTCTCAATTAATCTCGTCCCATTTGCCAGCACTTGGCCCATATCCCTCTAAACCCTTCCTATTCCTATACCCATCCAGATGTCTTTTAAATGCTGTAATTGTACCAGCCTCCAGCACTTCCTCTGGCAGCTCATTACATACACACACCACCCTCTGTGTGAAAGAGTTACCCTTTTGCTCCCTTTTATATCTTTCCCCTCTCACCCTAAACCTATGCCCTCTAATTCTGGACTGCACTATTGTGGTGAAAAGACCGTGTCTATTCAACCTATCGATGCCCCTCGCAATTTTATAAACCTCTATAAGGTCACCCCTCAGCCTCCAATGCTCCAGGGAAAACAGCCCCAGCCTGTTCAGCCTCTCCCTGTAGCTCAAACCCTCCAGCCCTGGCAACATCCTTATGAATCTTTTCTGAACCCTTTCAAGTTTCACAACATCTTTCCTGTAGCAGGGAAGCCAGAATTGTACACAATATTGCAAAAGTGGCCTAACCAATGTCCTGTACAGCCACAACATGACCTCCCAACTCCTGTACTCAATGCTCTGACCAATAATGGAAAGCTTACCAAACACCTTCGTCACTATCCTATCTACCTGCGACTCTACTTTCAAGGAACTGTGTTCACAGAAACAAATAGTTTCTCTCCACAAATTGCTTTTCCAGCAATTTCCGTTTTTGATTTTTTTTCTGTCTGCCTGTTGGTGAAGGGTTAACTATTTAATGAGGTATAATTGGATTTCTTAACTTGTGCCCTTTAAAAGAGTGGCTTAAAATATCAGTCACCAATTTGATATTATTTTCAATGTGCTGGCCAAGTTTAATGGTGTAATGTGTCATAAGGTCTTTATAATAATGTTTGGTATAGAGGAGTAAACAACCTCATTATACAGCAGTCCAATAGGTTGAATTGTGAAACAGGGCCCACCCCTTGCAGTATTTAAAAGTTGCAGCTGTCTCTTAACATGAATAGTAAAGGGTAGGGGAAAAAAAAATTATTATAATAATAATGCAGGCTAGCCTTTATGGTTGCAAGTCACTTACAAACAGGTCATAATTCTATAGTCTTTACAACTAACTTCCTTATTTGAGATTGATTTGGGAAGGAACTTAAATTAACTGCTTCCTATGTTGCATTTGCTAAGAAGCTTCTGTGAAATAGATCTGGGTAACTCGTTAAACCTGAGTTTTCAAGTTGACTCAGTGTGGAGCAGGCTAATGTATCAATTTATGAATAACAATCCTATGCTGGTAGGGATGTCGTGGAGAGAATATTGAACCACTGGGAGACTATAGTATTGAATTCAGAAGTGATTTTATGAGCCACCTCCTTGGGGTGAAAGCTGAATTTTAGTTAGCTACCACTTTCTTTAAAGTTTAATTTGAGATCAACTAACTCCTTGGGAAGTTGGATAAAACCAGTTGTATTTATGTTACTCTGTCTATAAGATCTTGTTTTGTGTGACTTGTTTTAATATTGTTTTAACTGATATTTCTCCAGAGCTTAACTTGTAGTTTCTGGATTTGTTTTAATTGTTACTCATTGGATTTCAATATTAGTCTTCCTGCCACCTAGTGGGTGGAGTGGAAATGTAACTCAGAAGTTGTCTAATGCTTTAAGCTTTTGCATGTTATCAGCTGGTTTTTAAAAGTGATGGAATGGTGTTTCCTAAAATTCTCTGGTTTGTTTTAAGTTCTGATGTGCCAGTTTGGGAAATAGTTAAATGCTGAACCAATCAGTGAGTGTGCTTTGTTCATATTGCTGCTGATTGGTTTACCTTTTAACTTGTGAAACTATTGCAAGTTATTTGTATCTGGACGGCTGGGAAATTTTAAAAGTGTGGTGGGTCTGAATGTGTAACTTGAAAGAGCTGAGGGCAAGCTGTTTGCTAGCCTGTGTCTTGAACTGAAGCTGCTGTGGGCTAAGTCCTGTTTTAACATTTCTGGCCTTTTGACCACTTGGGCAAAGGTTTGAATCTAGTCAAGACTGACTGGATAAGTCACCATGCTCTGCTACAGCTGAAACAAGTTTGTGATTTTTTTTTAATTTGATCAGGTCTCCAGCGTATGTTTCAACAGTGTACACCGCTGCTTGTGTTCAATTTGTGCCATAAATTAATCAAAAATATCAACATTCAACTTGTTTTTTTTGTTTTGGTACAGGAATACTTGCTCTGTCCAAGGTTTACTATGTATCTGGCCTGGTTTCCCCCTCAATCTTGAACAATTGGCTAAAATTCAATTGTTTCAGAATTTTTCTGACTGTGATGCATGGAAATATTGTTTCATCCTCCTGTATGGTGTAGAACTTCACTGGAACAACTGAAATTCACTTCCTTTTTGTAGCAGGGAAACGGGAAATACAAATGCTCACATTCCATGGTTGGACTTTGGAAACATTGGTGCAGCAGCAATCTCGGATGTTGACTCTCTCCTTTGGGCAGTGAAAAGGTTAGGCTATTAAAATATTTTGGGATCGATGGTGGCATCATCCATAAATGTCATGTGAAAGCTGCAGCAAGTAGTTGCATGATGTATCACAGAATCAAAGTTGCAAAGAGATCAGCAAATGGAAAATTACAGTACTTTCTTTGGCTAACCATGGCTTCTTTCCTCTTCAATTTCTCCTGTTGAAAGAAATGGTTCCTTCTCTCTTCTAGAGTTGAGATGTGCACTTTGAGACCATAACGTTAACATACTGGGTTGTTCTTAGTAAGGCTAAATGGTTGACATTTGCTATGTGACTGTGTTTCCTTGTAACAACAAGGAAGCCATATGATATGCATTAGGGAGATGGCTGTGTTGTCAGGCAGCAGTCAGCTTTTTACTGTTTGATTAGTTTTTACTTTGAAGCCATGGCAATGCTTCCACTGTGATCTGTCTTGTCTCAGCAGTACAATTCTGATCTTCCTAGTTTTTGGCTTAATTTCTCACAATGTGCTGAAGGAAGGAGGAACTTCTTAATGTTTAAGCTTAATTGCTGCTTCCGTACTAATACCTCACTGCACTTGACCAAGGAGTGGTGTTCCAAATGCTTGTGATTTCAAATGAACTTGTTGGACTATAACCTGGTGTCATGTGACTTCTGACTTTTTTGGACTGGGATGGGGGAAATACTGGCACCTAAGCATCACAAAATCCACTAATTGTAGTTTTATTTTTTTCGTCCTATATTTAGCTTTGTTTCCTTCTTTTTATTTGGCAAATCTTGCTGAATACAAATTTTTTTTTGGTTCCTTAAATTTTAAGGAGTCAAGACAGAGACTGGTTATCATCTGAATTGCCTTTTGATTAAATATTTAAAGCTTTCAGATCAAGGGAGTTCCACTTCAGAGATAATGATGAACTGTAGTCTTGAATATTTTTTGAGGTGGAGTGGAATTTGAGCATTATCCCTCAAGATAAGGTGTGTTTGGTCACTTGGGGCACACTTGCCTCTTTGGTCACGGTTGGGGGTTCAATCCCAGATAAATGCTGAGTTGACATCTAATACGGTGTAGAGTGACAGCTCCACTTATAACAGTGCAATCTTGCAGCACAAACTTTACAATGTGCTTGGAAGGAGTCTTTACTGAATATTTTGGGAAAAGCATTGCAAGGTTTTTAAGAGATTGTCCCCACTGCCAACACCACCATGGTTAAGTCTGCTTCAAATCACTGAATTTGGCCATGCATGAATATTTATAGGCAAATGGTAATCATCACCCAAGGTAGTGCCATCATTTGCAAGCTGTTTTCCATCTGGGAATCTTGTAATGGGCTGCAGTTCTTAAAAGTTAAGTGTTTCTTTCAAAACCTTACTGTGAAGGTGTCCTCTCCCTGTCTGTGTTTTGTTTGGGGGCCAGAGGTATAAGAATTTTGGAACTAAAAGAATAATGGATACATGTTTGTCAATTCAATTTGTCCCAAGCAAAAAAGACACTTGACATTCAAGAACGTCTATTGTGATCATGTTGGGACTTTGTTAAAAGTTAAACTTTCTAGAAAGAAAGCAAATATAATGTGGTGCAGGTTTATTTCTTTGGGAACTGTTAGTCTCTGTTGTGATTATCCTTTTTTAATCAATGATTCCTATCAAATGTGTGATTAGATTAATCAGTCTGAATTCTCTTGTCCACTAGGACTGATACCTGTGTACCAACAACAGCCAGCATTGGAGTGGGTACAGAATCTGAGCCGAACAGAGCATGGACCTGGGAGAAAAGGTGTGCGTGCATGTTTTATTAAAGTCCGTGTTATGCTGCAAATGTTCCCACAGTCTTCTGAACTCGCCTCATGGGTGCTATCATTTGAAACAGGATATTGCCATTGGGGAAAATGGCCTTGGGCTTGCATGTTGGGATACTTTTGGACTTGATGCGTTACCTTGAATATATCCTCTTTAAGGGTTGAATAAAAACATTGTGGAAATTAATTTTAGACCGATTGTGGCTGCCTGTTAGGCTGCTCACCAATCTGTTGACCATTATCAAATGTTGCAAGTCGCCTTCTTTATGGGGGAGCACATGAGTAATGGTATGTTGCTTGACTAGATGTTCAGAGGACTAAACCAACAATTTTCTTTTTAAAAATATCACTACCGTCACAATGGTGACAACTAAACCACCAAATCCATCGCATTTTTATTCTCTCATGGGATGAGTGCCATTGGCTTGGCCAGCACTTATTGACCAGATGTCAGTTCAAAAGCAACCACATTGTGGGTCAGGAGTCACACATAGCTACTGATGCCCTTGAGGGAAGAAACCTGTGGTCCCTACCTGACTTTGGTTTGTGTAGTTTGTTTCACAGCAATTGGGCTCGTCCCTAAAAACAGCCAAACAAACTGCACGGTTGTATGGATTTATTAGGTTTGCAAATTCAGGGACATGTTCTCCACTGTCACCTGGAGCAATTGAAGGTGGAAGATAAATATTGGCCTTGCCAGTGATAACCATGCTGTGAGAAAAATCTATTATCATTTCCTCTGCTCTCATCCCCTTCGCGTTAAGAAATGCGATAACTGTATGTCCCACTCCAGTACAGTGCAGGGGTCAGTTAGCTCGACAATTGACTATCAGTGCAGACTAATCCCAACAATGTGGGTTCAATTCCTTGCCTGCATCAGCTGAGGTGCAGTCCAGATGTTCAGCCTGGGTGGATTAGCTGTGGGAAATGCAGGGATAGGATTTGGGAATGGTTCAGAGTGGGATGCTCTTCAGACGGTCAGTAAACTTGATGGGCTGAATGACCTGCCTTTAATTCATTCGTTTTGTGGGACGTAGGTGTCACTTGTTGGACCCAGTATTTATTGCCTGTACCTTGCCCCCAACCCCCCCCCCCCCCCCCCCCCCCCCCCCCCTCCCCATCTCACCCCCTCTGGGAAGGTGGGGGTGACCTGCCTTCTGCTGCAACCCAGCTGCTGTGGGTTGACCCACAATGCCCTTGGGGAGGGAATTCCAGGATTTTGACCCAGCGACAGTGAAGGAACAGTGATATTCCCAAGGCAGGATAGGGAATGGTTTGGAGGGGAACTTTCAGGGGGTGGTGTCCCTATGTATCTGCTGCCTTGTCCTTCTAGATGGAAGTGGTCGTGGGTTTGGAAGGTGCTGTCTGAAGAAGTTTGACTTTCTGCAGGTCATCTTGTAGATTGCTTCCTCCCTGGAGGGGTTCTGTGGTTAAATCTCCTCCCCATGCCAGAGGCATGGTGATCCTTGGGTTAAACCATCACCAGTTCTGTCATGAGAAAGCAGCTCTATGGTCCACTAGGACTATACTGACTTGACTATGCTTCATTGTTGAAGGTATCATCAAAACACACTCCTTTCTTGTAAGATACAAGCAGTACATCAGATGTTTTGAATTTGGGCATTTTGATAAGATCCACAGATTTGAAACAAGTGTTGCTGGAGCCTACTTGAGGAAATAGTGATATTTGTGATGTAGGTTAGTCCACAAGCATCCTACTAGGACACTAGCCTTTCCTGTACTGCAGAAGATCATATCACTTAGACTCGAGCCTATTCCAGCAGGGTTTAATCACCAAATGATGCTAGACTCCATGATCTCAATGTTGCTCATCTGAGGCCAGTTCCTCCTTTACTTTCACTTGCTCCACCACCAGAAGCTCCAAGCACTGGGGCCTGTCTGCGTCCACTTCTGACTGTCCGACTGAATGCTGGAAGCCATCAGAAATTGAGACTGATGAAACTGTGCTGAGGAGGCGACAGAAGCAGATAGATTATGGAAAGAACACTCCTGCCTATCCACGCTACCAGCAAGAAGTCCCGAAGTAAGCGTGCTTTCTTTGTTTTTAAAAAAGCTTGAATATGTTTGGAGTGAGGGAGGTGTTTGAAGTTTGTGCATGTGACCATGCTTCTGACATGGAACAGCAACACATCACTTTTGTGGTGATTTGGTGACTGGTGCTGATGTAGAGTTTGCTGGTCAAGATTGTGGTGCCATTGCAGCATGAAAATGGCTTTTTGAAAGACTTCAAATTCGGTGCCTTAAGTGTGGCTCAGTGGTTAGCACTGCTGCCTCACAGTGCCAGAGACCTGGGTTCAATTCCCACCTCAGGTGACTGACTGTGTGGAGTTTGCACATTCTCCCTGTGCCTGCATGGGTTTCCTCTGGGTGCTCCGGTTTCCTCCCACAGTCTGAAGATGTGCGGGTCAGGTGAATTGGCCATGGGAAATTGCCCGTAGTGTTAGGTAAGGGGTAAATGTACGGGTATGGGTGGGTTGCGCTTTGGCAGGTTGGTGTGGACTTGTTGGGCCGAAGGGCCTGTTTCCACACTAAGTAATCTAATCTAGTATTAATCCTTTGGTGAGAGAAGACTTGATGATTTAGCTGTGGTGATGGCATCGCTTTTTAGCAAATTGTGTCCTGCAGCACTGATCAGGCTAAAGGACATGGCTATTCCTCCAGCCAAGTGGCAGGAGCGGGGAGGAAAATAGCCACTTTCTCAGTGGAACTGAGAAACTGGATCCAGAGATGTCATTGTCGATGTCGCCAACTTGGGTTGCAATGGGGATTGAGTCTGTCGGTCCCACCTCAATATTGTGAACCTCATTCCAACTAGCATTGAAAAAGCAAGGCTATTGCCCCTTACAGGTCCGGTCAAACTATTCTTTCCCTACCCCATTCTCCATTCTTCCCCATACCCCCATTGATATAAAATATAGTACTTAAGCAACAATCACTCTAGTGATGGTGAAATGTGCTTTCCTTAATGCAAATAAAAATGCTTAAAGCAATTTGTGAAATCCCTTTCTTTCCTGGCCAATGCTAGTTATCCAGACCCTGTCTAAATATCAATAGCAAAAGTTACAAATAAAAATTTGAGAAACCAGCTTTTTTTTCCCCCTGGGTACAGTGGTAGTGTGCCTACCTCTGAACCAAGAGGTCTGGATTGGAGTGTCCCCTGCTCCACAACTGTAACCATATCCCCGAACTGGTTGAGCAGAAAATATAACTCCAGCCCTACTTTCAAATCCTGTTCAGGGTCCAAGAGTTAGCTGTTTCCACAGACTAGCAGGTTCCCAGGATAAAAGTGGGGTTTGGGATGTGTGATAGGCAGAGCCCAGAGAGAGTCTCAGCCAGTGAAATAAGGAGATGGATAACTCAGGAGGATATTAATGATGGGATCGTGAGCAGGTCAGTATGGGTTGTCTGCAATACAAGTGGCTCATAACTGACCAGGTGTGGGAGTAGTTAAAGGATATGAAGGTAGACGTTCAGATTCCAAAATCCTAATCCTGAAGTCCGCAGGATCTCCCATGCGGAAAATGAGGCTTCATAGAATGCCAAGAGATTCCTCAACAGTGTCCTTTTAGTTAAAATTAAACTTGTGCGTCTGCATAATGCTCAAGGAAAAACTAAAAGCTGTCCCTCAGTGTCAGACAATTTCTGCTTTGGTCACATATCCAAGATTGTTAAACCTTTGGCTTTTTTGTTACGATCGTTAAGAGAAGTTGCTTAAAATGAATGTAGTGACATGTACAAGCTGCTGCTTATGGTGCCATCTTGGGTACAAAGATCCCTAAGCTACAGCTTTCTCAGTCACAGTTCTTGGAGGGGAGCACAGAAGGTTTTAAAGTTCAGCATTGCAGACTTGGAAATTTATAAAATGGGGGGGGGGGGGGAGGAGGGGGGGTGGAATAAAGTTCAGAATAACGTTCTTTGGACCCATTCCATGTTGGGCCCCCAGTCTCCAAACCACACCAGGCTTCACCCCCCTGGGTTCACAAGGCCAAGAGCGCACTCTGGAATCATCATGAGACCTGTCTGTCCTCTACACTTATCAGATCAGGTGATTTTGAAAATCTGTGCCGCAGGTGTTTGAGACCAGATTTCTCTTACACTTGTAAGAATTCTTTGCAGGCAGCCTTCCACATCTTGCGGGGGTGGGGGATGGGATGGGGTGAAGGAGGCAGTGTAGACATTGGGTTAAGATGCTCCATTGATTTTTTTTTTTTCTCTTCTCTCTTCCCTCTCTCAAAAGGAGACTCCGAGTGCCAGGAATACACCCTCAAACTCCCAACAAGTACAAGAAATACAGCCGCCGCTCCTGGGATAAGCAGATCCGGCTGTGGAGGAAGGCACTTCATGCTTGGGACCCACCATTTGCGCAGGAGGATGGCCTGAAGTCAATGTATGTAAAACATCAATGCCTCTACCAATTTCAACTGCTACACGATAGCACAGAAACTGGAGGTGACCTTTCTCTCCTTGTATCTGCTCAATTAAATGAGATGACATCATCAGAGCTGTGCATTTCAGCATAGAATCAGACCCTTCCATCCAACTCGTCCATGCTGATCTGATATCCCAATCAAATCTAGTCCCACTTGCCCACAACTGGCCCATATCCCTCTAAACCCTTCCTATTGATATGACCTCTAGATGCCTTTTTAAATGTTGTAATTGTACCAGCCTCCACCACTTCCTCTGGCAGCCCATTCCGTACACGTACCACCCTCTGCGTGGAAATGTTACCCTTAAATCTCTTCTTAAATCTTTCCCCTCTCATCTTTAAACCTCTATCCTCTAGTTTTGGACTCCACTATCCTGGGGAAAATGACCTTGTCTATTTATCCTATCCATGCCCCTCATAATTTTGTAAACCTCTATAAGGTCACCCCTCAGCCTCTGACACTCCAGGGAAAACAGCCCCAGCCTGTTCAGCCTCTCCCTGTAGCTCAGATCCTCCAACCCTGGCAACATCCTTAAGTCTTTTCTGAACCCTTTCAAGTTTCACAACATCTTTCCGATAGGAAGGAGATCAGCAATATTCCAACAGTGGCCTAACCAATGTCCTGTACAGCTGCAACATGACCTCCCAACTCCTGTACTCTATACTCTGACCAATAAAGGAAATCCTACCAAACACCACCTTCACTATCCTATCTACCTGTGACTCTTTCAAGGAGCTATGAACCTGCACACCAAGGTCTCTGTTCAGCAACACTCCATAGGATCTTACTATTAAGTGTCTAAGTCCTGCTAAGATTTAATTTCCCAAAATGCAGCACCTTTCAGTTATCTGAATTAAACACCATCTGCCACTTTTCAGCCCATTGGCCCTCTGGTCAAGATCCTGTTGTAATCTGAGGTAACCCTCTTTGCTGTCCACTACATCTGCAAACTTGCTAACTTACCTCTATGCTTGCATCCAAATCATTTATGTAAATGACAATGTAGTGGGCCCAGCACCAATCCTTGTGGCACTCCATTGGTCACAGGCCTCCAGTCTGAAAAACAACTCTCTACCACCACCCTCTGTCTTCTATCTTTGAGCCAGTCCTGTATCCAAGTGTCTAGTTCTCCCTGTATTCCATGAGATCTAACCTGGCTAATCAGCCTCCATGGGGAACTTTGTTAAACACCTGACTGAAAACCATACAGATCATGTCTCCCACTCTGCCCTTGTCAATCCTTTGTTACTACTTCCAAAACCTCAATCAATTTTGTGAGACATGGCATCTTTCTTAAACAGTGGCACCACATCAGCAAACCCCAGTCTTCCGGCACCTCACCTGTGACTATCACTGATACAAATATCTCAGCAAGGGGCCCAGTAATCACTTCCCTAGCTTCCCACAGAGTTTCAGGGTACACCTGATCAGGTCCTGGGGATTACCTACTTTTATCTGTTTCCAGGCATCCAGCACTTCCTCCACTGTAACAACGTTGGACATTTTTTCAAGATGTCACCATCTATTTTGCTACATTCTATACTTCCATGTCCTTCTCCCCAGTAAACACTGATGCAAAATACTTGTTCAGTATCTCCCCCATCTCCTGTGACTCAACACAACGGTCACCTTGCTGATCGTTGAGGGCCCCTATTCTCTCCCTAGTTACCCTTTGTCCTTAAAGTATTGTAACTTTTTTTCTAACTAATCTTTGTTTCGTAACTTATTTTAAGCTCTCTCTATATTCCATCAACCTCCAAAACAAAGTGCTTTTGCCAGGGAGGAAGGGACGTTCCCGGTCTTTTGTTTTCAATGGTTCCTGATTTGTCTCTGTATGGCCTTTGTTTAGTTCCAAGGACTAACCCTCTTTTACTTTGTTCTGGAATCTGTTTGAATGGTGAGCCTTCTCCAGCTTGGATACTGCATGTCTCTGAACTGTAACTTGGGTGAACTACTCAAGGGTGACTCTTCCCTTGGAACTGTCTTCAGCTGAAAGCAGTTCCAATGTCTTCGTCAGGAGAGATGACTGGGAAAGAGAAAACAACTTTAGCCTGAAACAGCAATTGTGTATATAACTAAGATTTATTTCCCACTCGGTGTTCTGAGACACTTGCATATGATTCCCATCAAAGTAAAACTGGTCTTGGACATGTGTGAATCAATGCATTTCTATATAGCTCCCTACAGCACATGTATATCAAGTAATGAGTGACCACCTAGAACTCTGGGAAGTGATTGCTGGGCTTAGAGATATTTGTATCATAGTCACAGGTGAGGTACTGTAGCCAACCTCCGGTCTTAATGTGGTGCCACTGTTTAAAAAAAGGTGGTGAGGAAAAAGCCAGTGAGCCTGACATCAGTGGTGGGCAATTGGTTGGAGGGAATCCTGAGGGACAGATTTCCATGTATTTGGAAAGGCAAAGACTGATTAGAGATAGTCAACATGGCTTTGTGCATGGGAAATCGTGCCTGAAACGTGAGGGCATAACATTGCGATCTATATGGACTTCGGTAAGGTATTCAAGGTTCCCCATGGGAGACTGATTAGCAAGGTTAGATCTCATGGATTACAGGGAGAACTAGCCATTTGGATATAGAACTGGCTCGAAGGTAGAAGACAGAAGGTGGTGGTGGAGGGTTGTTTTTCAGACTGGAGGCCTGTGACCAGTGGAGTGCCACAAGGATCGGGGCTGGGCCCTCTACTTTTTGTCACTTTTATCTAAATGATTTGGATGTGAGCATGAGGTGTACAGTTAGTAAGTTTGCAGATGACACCAAAATTGGAGGTGTAGTGGACAGCGAAGAGGGTTACCTCTGATTACAACTGGATCTTGTCCAAGGAGTGGCAAATAGTCTATAATATAAATGCGCGGTGTTGCATTTCTGACCACCTTCTATGGGAAGGATGTTGTGACCCTTGAAAGGGTTGAGAAAAGATTTACAAGGATGTTGCCAGGGTTGGAGGGTTTGAGCTTCAGGGAGAGGTTTAATAGGCTAGGGCTGTTTTCCCTGGAGCATTAGAGGCGGAGGAGGTGACCTTATAGAAGTTTATAAAATCATGAGGGTGTGGTCTGTTAATCCTATCCAAGTTTTTTCCCTGGAGGTTGGGTGGGGGGGGGGGGGGGGGGGTCCAGAACTAGAGGGCACAGGTTTAAGGTGAGGGGGAAATGATATGAGACCTAAGGGGCCTCTTTTTCAGAGGTGGTGCGTGTGGAATGAGCTGCCAGAGGGTGTGGTGGAGGCTGGTACAATTGCAGCATTGAAAAGGCATCTGGATGGGTATATGAATAGGAAGGGTTTGGAGGGATATGGGCTGCATGCTGGCGTGGGACTAGATTGGGTCGGGATATCTTGTCAACGTGGACAAGTTGGACCAAGGGGTGTGTTTCCATGCTGTACATCTTCATGACTATCTATATTAAACAATGTGCCAACTCCAGGTCTGCAGCTAAATTGATCTTTGGCTGGCCTAGTGCCCCTCCTCCAATGGCTTAACTAGTTTTAAGTTAACTGTGGCCGGGCACCATCACTTAATGAAATAGTGAGGGTTAGAAGTTTCCATTACAAGTCAATAGTCAGTTGGCCTCTGAAATGTCATTCTTCTGAATGGGTGATCAAGATTTACCTGCAACCTGCTGTGATTTGGTCACTTGTATTCAATTTTCTCAGTTGAAAGAGGCCTCTGGTGTAAATTGCCACTCTGTTTCAGCCCTGGGATAGGTATTTGGTCTCCTCTGCATGGAATGGACAAAGCAAAGAGACCACTGGAGCAATGGTTTGGTCCCCTGTGCTACACCCATGTGACTACAAGCAACTCCTCCTCATTGGTAAGCTGATGTTTTGTCATTTGCCATCAAAAGTCTCTTAACAAAACAGGTCTGTACAGGACTCTGCTTTATTTAATACCCTTAGACCACTTTTTCTCAAAACATCGAAGGTATACTTGAGAGAAAAATGGATCCTAATGCAAAAATGTAATGGGAAAGATGATCAAATGATAGGTTTAAGGAATGGGGAATAGGAAGAGATTAGAGTTTGGGACTTCCTCAGAAGCCCCATTTATTTATTGAAGGCATGGCTGTTGGTGGTAATTCAAAAATCACTTTTTTAGGGGTGGGGTGGTGAAATTGTACAAAGTGTTTGTCCTCTAAATTGAATTGCATCCTAATGCACACTGCTTTCTCTAATCTGGTCACTCACTCCATCAGGCCCCCACCGTGGTTTTCACTGGGTTGCCTACTTAGAATGTCACCCACTTGAACAAACCAAATTCAAGCTTGAGATTAGAATTTGTTTTGTTTTCCCCCCCTTTTTGATTTATTACAATGTATACAGCATCAAACTTTAATGAAGAACACTTCACTGGACATGGCTGGGGTGGTGTGGAGGTTTTCACTCACTTTTAAAAGCCCCAAAATTTTAAAAAGGATTTTCTTTGTATTAACTTGGTATGGTGGATCCATTCCTGAGCAGCTCAGCTGAGTTAAATGCTCCCAAATCTGCCTGACAGCAACAAATTGCAAACTAAACTCTGATATCTTTAAGCTCCGCATATTGAGATGAAACCAATCTGGAGGAACCCATGTTTTCAATCCCCTTCAAAGTGAAAAACAATCCCCCTGAGAGACTTGCTCCAACCGAGCAAGACTATCGTGTGATTAGATCCTTAGTAGATTCTATGGAGCTCACCTAATGGTCCTCAGCCATTTTTTTTGTGATGTGGGGATTTCTGGCCAGTTATTTATGGGAATGAACAGTAGCTTTCTGTTTTTAAGCATCGGGTACATCTGACAGATGAGTATGTGAATATGGAGCAGGAGTCGGTCACTTTGGCCAGTTCTGGTCTCCCCTCTTTAATATTTCTTTTCTTTTTAAATTTGGTCACCCCCTCCATTTTTTTTTCTTCCCTGTAGAAAGACCTGACTGAATACTGTGGCCTTCGCTCTACATTCCTGCTCGCACTCTCTCAAAAAGCTTCCATCCTTATTTTAAAGCTACAAATGTATCTATTTCCACTGTGTTCAATATCCTAGCCCCTCCTGCTTTCTTGGGAAGTAAGTTCCAGATAGTCTGGGAAGGGAAAAAATTTCATCCTTGCTACTGTAAATGGGTGCTCCCCTGTTAGGACAACATTGTGATGCCCCCTCCAGGGTATGCGAATTGAACCTGATCTGGCAGAAGTAGGCTCACCACCACAGAAGGAGAAAGTGAGGACTGCAGATGCTGGAGTACCAGAGTTGAACAATGTAGTGCTGGAAAAACCCAGCAGGCCAGGCAGCATCTGAGGAGCAGGAGAATCAAGATTTCAGGCATCAGCCTCATTCCTGAAGGGCTTGTGTGCCGAGTGAGCTGAGATAAAAAGTGGGGGGGGGGTATTTGGGGAGGCCCACTGGGAATACAATAGGTGGAAGGAGGTGAGGGTGATAGGCAGTGGGGGCAGAGAAGTTGGGGGGGGAAAAAATTGCAGGTCAAGAGGGCAGTGCTGAATCTGGGGGTTAGGACGGAGATAAGGTGGGGGAGGGGAAGTGAGGAAGCTGGAGAAATCTACATTCATCCCGTGTAGTTGGAGGATTCCTAGGTGGAAGATGAGGCATTCTTCTGCCAGACCCTGGCCACACGACACTTGGAGGAAGAGCGTCTCATCTTCTGCCTGGGAACCCTCCAACCACACGGGATGAAATGTAGATTTCTCCAGCTTCCTCACTTTTCTCCCCACCACCCCCTCCCCCCACTCTCTGACCTGCAATTTTCTTCCCCAACCCCTCTGCCCCCACCTCCTCTCCAGTATATCACCCTTCTCCCCCCCCCCCCCCCCCCTCACCACCTTCCACCTATCATATCATATTCCCAGCACCCCTCCCCCAAATTTCCACCCCACAGCCTTTTTATCTCAGTCCACTTGGCACACCAGCCTCATTTCTGAAGAAGGGCTTATGCCCGAAATGTTGATTCTCCTGCTCCTCAGATGCTGTCTAGCCTGCTGATTTTTTTTTTCCAGCACCACATTTTTCAACACTACCATAGAAGCCTAACATTATGTAATTTGTATTACACCATCTACTATGTAGGGTGGCACAGTGACTCAGTGGTTAACATTGCTGCCTCACCATACCAGGGTCCCAGGTTCAGTTCCACCGAGTGTCTGTGGAGTTGTCATTCTCTTGGTGTCTAATGGGTTTCCTCCGGGTGCTCCAGTTTCCTTCCACAGTCTGAAGATGTGCAGGTTAGGCTGGATTACTGGGGTAGGGTAAGGGGTTTGGGTCAAGGTGGGAGTTCTCCAGATGGTCAGCATGCACTCCATGGGCCAAATGGCATGCTTCCACACTGTAGGGATTCTGGTGTGAACCTGGGTCCCTGGAACATTACTAAGCTCTCTGGATTAATAGCTTAGTGACGATACTATTAGATCATCTCCTGACCCCTGTGAGCTGTTGCTGTTCTATTTCTTAGCATTAAATAACTAATAATCCTGGATGACTGATTTAAGTGTGGGATTGCCTTCTCCCTCTAACTCCATACACTACACTTTTACAGATGCCTGATGATCAAACTCCCTTTCCATCTCGTCCTCTTGACATCTCCCCAAATGGAGATGAGGATCCCTTTGAATTACTCAGGTATTTAAGGAACGGTCACAGTACTAATTGGACACCATGGTAATGAACAAGTCAACACTTCTTCCTGATCTTGCAGGCCAGAATATAGACTAAGTATTTGTTATACACTGAGCAAGAGGATGGCTATATGTTGATCTGTGGATTTTGTATCTGATTATTTAATGAACTTGTTAAAAATTCAGCAGTTTTTCAAAGCTTCAATTTTCTTAAGTTGGCTGTATGTTTTTGAGGAATAGTAAAGAGTGAATGAAGATCTCGTGTTTGCCAACATGTGCTTCATTGTTCTGCTCCCAAAAGTGGGAACTCATTGTGGGCTCCATCACTGCTCAACCTAGAAGTATATCCTTGACCACCAGTCATCTCCTCTCCCAAAACCCTTTCCCATCTCGGAGGGGGATGGGGAAAATAGGTATCTATAATCTATTGGATATGAGTGTTGGCAAGGCAAAGTTTTTTAAGTTCTGAAATTGCTGAATTTTTCTCTAATTTACTTCTGCAGAATTCACACTTCTAGGTGTCACTGTGATAGCAAAGCTTACTGTCTCTGAATCCTTTGTGTAGAATAGAATTTAAACATCTGATAAGCTTTTTTTTAAAAAAGTGTAAGAACAGAGACTCGAGCCAAGTTCCTGGCTACCTAATCTCTCAGCAAGGCACAAGGTCAATGAAAGAAGGAATAGGAGCTTTCCCCTTAACAGTTTGTAGATGTAATTGTTACTTGTACGTATTCTGGTGTGCATTTAAAAATGTCAGTTCTTTTTTTGTTTTTAACCCCAGTGTAAGGGGTAAAAATTGCTCTTTTGGCAGAGCAGGAAGGCTGAGTTTTCATGTGTCCCTCTTAACTTAAACTGGCTCTGACCACGCCAACCTCTGAAGGGAGTTATGTTCTCTAAGATGGTTAGAATGCAGATTTCTTTATAAACTGAAAAGAAAACACTGCAAAATTTAATCAAAGGCTAAATTTTGAGTGGTTTCCAGAGTGACCTCTTTTAAACATCGTCTTCACATTTTGTTAACTTATTCTTGCATTTAAGGTCTTGCCCTGCCCCAATGAGGTTTCACTCAAGGGTGATCTAATTTTTCACACCTTTCACCACCAATGGACCTCTTGGTCCTCCTCACTCTGTCCACCCATTCACCCCTAGCAGAATCACCATTCACTACATTCTGTGATCTTTGGTCACCTTTTTTTCTACATGAAAGTTTAGTGAAGCATTAGCACAGTATGTTGCAAAATTTATGCAAGACAGTTTTCCAAATCATCATCTGAGGTACGAACCTCTTTATGCCTTTAAGATACCCAGACTGTGTGTGTTTTCTGCATTTTGTTTTTGCCAGTTTTCCTCCTGAAATTTGTCTAACCTTGTTTGTTAGCAAAATGATCAATACCCTACAAGATTTAATCTTGTAGTTGAATGGTTTGAATTAGAGTAATCACTGGCCCATTGTTAGTGTCGACATGAAATGGATTTAGCATACTTAATTCCCAATTATATGGAAACGTGGAGTTGTGTACCAAGTGCTCTGAGTCTCTGTATTCTGTAGTCTGACTTGTATAAAATGAACTGGGGTTCACATTGTCACTCAACTTTTTTTGAATCTGTAAATGTTCTGTTTTAAACTTTGTTTGATGTCAGTGCTGTAAGGGTGAGTTTCTGTAACACTGATAAACTAGTACATAAAAAAAAATCTGAAGGTGTACACGTCTCAAATTGACTTTTTTTCTTTGTGGTTCCATTGCATGTTTGTGTGAATGAGGGAGGGAAGTGATAAACCATTCCTACGAGAGGATGCTATGTGAAATAACTCTGGATTTGACACAACTCCTGAGGTGAAGTGAAGAGGGGCTGGGGTGGAAGGTATGGAATAATCTCTCCTAGTGTGACAGCTTTTCTTTATCCTGTATCAAATCTAAATTAATCATCCACATTGGACACTATTCCAAACTGTTTAATTGCTTCAAATCAACAGCTCACTTTTGAACTTGAGTAAAATACTTGAATGAATCTGATGCACATGTGCCATTGCTGATTAGATTTAGATTACTTTAGATTAGATTACTTACAGTATGGAAACAGGCCCTTCGGCCCAACAAGTCCACACCGACCCGCCGAAGCGCAACCCACCCATACCCCTACATTTACCCCTTACCTAACACTACGGGCAATTTAGCATGGCCAATTCACCTGACCCACACATCTTTGACTGTGGGAGGAAACCGGAGCACCCGGAGGAAACCCACGCAGACACGGGGAGAATGTGCAAACTCCACACAGTCAGTCGCCTGAGGCAGGAATTGAACCCAGGTCCCTGGCGCTGTGAGGCAGCAGTGCTAACCACTGCCACCGTGCCGATACTACAGCCTAAGCTAGAAAATTCTTCCCCCCCCCCCCCCCCCCCCCCCCCCCCCCCCCACTTCCCTGTATTGAGGGGCAATGCAAGGTTTAAGGAAGCCAACAGCTTATTGACCATTCTTCATCTTTTTGTCTTCTAGTGGAATGGAGAGGTGACTGCTTCAGTGGTGTTATGACGGAACTGTTAACCCAGTGACCCAGGTAGTGGTTTGGGGGGACCTGGGTTTGAATCCCAGCACAGTAGATGGCAGAATTGAATTCAATTTAAACGTCTGGAATTCTGAGTCTAATTGTGAAATCAATTTTTTTTTGGGGGGGGAAAAAGAGTGTGGTGGTGAAAAGCCATCTGGTTCACTTCCTCCCTTTTTTTAGGGAAGGAAACTGTCATCATTACCTGGTCTGGGCCTACATGTGATTCCAAACCCACAGCAATCTGGCTGACCCTTAACTGCCCTCTGGGCAATACATACTGTTCTAGCCAACAATGCCCACATCCCTGTGAATGAATGGATTAAAAAATAAAATGCAGGTGAATTTCCAGTGGAAAAATACTGGAGAACGCAGTGGTCAGGAGCAAGCTGATATAGACATTGAGTCTAATAACTCCGCTTCAGTTTTGAAACCTGAGTGGGATATTCCTTTTCTTTGGAAGGTGTGTGGATCTGATGGGCTGAATGGCCTGTATCCACGCTGGGGATTCTGACTTTGATTTAAATGCTTAGTTAATGGATTTGACAAATTTGAAGAACTGATCATCATGCATTTTGGAGAGTAAGTCTGTAAATGTTTTGATACTTTGAATAAAGTGTCAGATATTCAGGAGTGTAGGTATTCCATGATCTAGCATTACAGATACTAGAATGGCTTGAAATAATTACAGTAACTGGCTGTTTAGAGTGCAGGAATAGGGATAATTCTGTTTTCTAGGAATCCATGCTGGACTTCGTATCAAATGACTTTTGTACAGTTTACATGTTCTACATCAGGCAATGGGGAAGACAGAATGGACAGCAAATACAATGGCCGTTAGAACGTAGGAAGACCAAAGGAGACTTGTGGGTTCTGGCAGCTGTTTGGCCTGGGAAAGGTGGATATGCAAAGATTAAATTAATCCTCTAATCTTTTTAAAGTTATCTAAAGATACTGGAATATATGTTGAGGTGCTGTTGCATTTTTTGTCTTGTGGGTCAGCTGCATTTAAAGACTTTTTTTTTAAAAATTGGGTGTCTACTGTATATGAATAAACTAGTACACGTTAGGGCTAACAGTCTGACTTTTATCAATCAAATCCTCCAGGATAGGTAGGTAGCAGAGATGCTTGCAATATTGAAGCATCCTATATAGGAATAGGAGTGCAGACAATATGTTTAGAATGGCTAATTTTTTTTATTTTCAAAACTTAATCTCCTAATTTAATTATTCACCCAACTATATGGGTATCAGTTACTATTTAGTGAAGTATAAGTCAACTATTTCTTTAGTTTGTTAATGGGGTCCTGTGAAGTGGTACCTGAACACTATTTCACTGTTCTGCAAGTTGGTCTGTTTGGGCACTACCCCTATTTCCAAACCTGCTTGTTCACTAACCAGTTTCACATTGTCCATCTGTCCCACTGGATTGGGAACAGCTAGCTGCAGCCCTCTGGGAGAAATCAGAATGTGTTGCTGTAGCCAAAGCAAATGCCTCCAGCCAGTGAACTCGAGCATTAGATCTATTTTCAGATTTTTAAAAAAAACAATTGTGGGGAAGAGCAACTGAATGATGTCAGTGCTGTTTTCTTGAGTGTTTGCAGATGACACCCAGGCACACTTCCAGATACAGTGAGGTGACTGCTACTTTTGTTCCTCTGAATCCAGCCATGTTCAGGATTTTAGCTGTTTTAAATGCATGCTAATTAGTCCCTCCTTTTTACTCCCAGTAGTAATTTTAAGTGATTAATGTGGATTTTGACCTCTAACAGTGAGCCTTCATTATGAATACTTGTACATATAACAGATTGTCACTGCACTAGGCACTTTCTTTGCCCACTACCCTGAAGGGGTGATTCAGTGAGGAGAAATTTGAGCTTCCTTCCAAATAACTAACTTATGTCCAAGCCTACACTGTGCAAGAGAAGCTGTTGGACTTTGAGGGGTTTTGCTGCTCCTTAATCTGGTTCCTGGGACTTCATATGTATCTGTGACGGTTTGTTGTTTTTTCCCACTAGCACCTTCCCAATCTATCCACTTCCAAGCCAAACTGTCCTTTTTTTTTTGCTCAGACAACTGTAGCATTCCTCCTGGAACTCTTTGGACTGAGACTGGCTTTCTCAGCATCAAACACCATCTAATCACTGTCTTATGGCACAAAGGGAGGCAATTCAGCATGTTGTACCTACACAGCTCTTTAAAATGGGCATCCTACTGATCCCTCTGTCTGTGTCCCCTCATTTTTATCCAGGTGATCCTCCACTGCCTCCATTGAGCATGCTATCAGGCAGGGCCTCGGGGAGAGAAGTTTTTTTTTTCACATCACCGTTGCTTCTCTTTTTTGAAAATCACTTTGAGAGGGCATTGATTTTATTGTTTTGAGCCAGAACAACTTCTCCCTCTCCAGCTCCCTCATGATTTTGAAAACATCAGATTTCCTGAGTCACCTTCTTTCCAAGAGGAACTGCCCCCGTCCCATCTTTTAATATATCCTCAACTAAAATTTGTTCCTGTAAATTGCATCTGTATTCTTTCTTTCTAATGCATTCACATACTCTTTATAGCATTCCTGAGATTCTACACAATACTCCAGCTGATATCTAACCAGTGCCTTGTACAAGCTCCACATCACCTTTGCTCCTCTCTGCCCTCAATTTAAATAATGCCAAGGATATGCTGAAGAGAAGACACACCTGTCTGCCCAATTACTTTAAGTTTATGAACATATACACCATCTACCACAGCAACTCCTCCCCCCCTTCCCCACCACCACCACCACCACTACTACTAGAGCTGTACTCTACGGTTCACCCTAAGAAGACGTATCACCTCATTTCTCTGTTCAAACTCCTCTGCCTGTTTTTTCTGTGCCCTTTCAGTTTCCATATTAGCCTCTGACTTGAAACTAGAATGTGTAGCATCTTAGACAAGATGGGTATTTGCTCACTTGGCCAGCAGAGGCAGTGGTGCATTCTAGAAGCATTACTTATTAGACTGCAAAAATACTATACAGGTGGTTTTGCTATATTGCACACTTTCTGACATAAATTTGTTATAGTACAATTGAAAAATTGGGGATACTATTTCTACAGCATGAAGTTTCCAAGCTCTTATTGGTTATAAAGCAATTCTGGCCCCGTTACTGTAATGGTACTGCTATTACATGATTTTCTTAACAGGGGATTGCACAAGAATGGAACATTATGCCAACTCCACACTGTCACCTGAGGGTGGAATTGAACCATGGTCCCTGGTGCTGTGAGGTAGCAATGCTAACCACTGGGCCACAGTGCACTCCCAGTTGGAACAGCAAATATCTCCAGTGTGGATATGCCAGACAATTCTCTATAATTGCTGCAACCCAAATCTACCATCAATTATTCTGGAACATAACATCTATAAGGTCACCACTCAGCTTCTAGCACTCCAGGGAAAATAGTCCCAGCCCATCCAACCTCAAATCCTTCAGTCTTGCTGATGGTTCTTGGACAGGAGAGATGAGAAGGGGGGAGGGCGGGGAGAAGATTTAAAGTTAAGATTGAGGTATTGTTGAACTGGGAGTTAATGTAGTCATGTTCTGGATGTACAGAAATTTCCTTCAACTAAACTCAAGGTGGACTGAAGCATTGCTTTTTATCTCTACTACAAGCTCCATGCGTTATCCATAGGTTCCATTTCTCTCCCTGATCACTGAAGCCGAAAGAGAACAGAGTCTGTGAATATGTTGAAATAAATGCAAAGAACTGTGGATGCTGAAAATCTGAAACTCTTGGTGTTGGAGAAACTCAGTATGTTGGCAGCACTTTTTATTTTTGCTTATTTCAAATCCATTGTCTTATTATTCCCTGAATGGAGTTCACAAGCTCATGTACTCTATCACTAATTTCTATCATTGTTTGATTCTGCTCAGACTTCAATCATATGCTGAAACCCCCATTCTTGCTTTTTAGTACCAACATACTCCCACATTCCAATCCTCTCCGTGTCAGCTGCTCCATTTTCAATCTCCATAACCTAAGCTTGTATGTAAGTGTTCTAGCTTGCATGAGTCTTGTAGATCTGCCATCCTTGTTTGTTGACACTCCTCCCCTTTTTCTATTCTTGCACAAGGGAATTCCTTCAATTAATTCATGAAATGGGGGCATTGCAGGGGGCAGGTAATGGTCAGCTGCATTGCTGAGGTCTGGAGTCATACATCGTCATAGAGATGTACAACATGGAAACAGACCCTTCGGTCCAGGCCGACCAGATATCCCAACCCAACCTTGTCCCACTTGCCAGCACTTGGCCCATATTCCTCCAAACCCTTCCTCTTCATATACCCCCCAAATGCCTCTTAGATGTTGCAATTATACCAGCCTCCACCACATCCTCTGGCAGCTCATTCCATACACATACCACCCTCTGTGAGAAAAAGTTGCCCCATAGGTCTCTTTTATATCTTTCCCCTCTCACCCTAAACCTATGCCCTCTAGTTCTGGACTCCCCGACCCCAGGGAAAAGTCTTTGTCTATTTATCCTATCCATGCCCCTCATAATTTTGTAAACCTCTAAGGTCACCCCTCAGCCTCTGACGCTCCAGGGAAAACAGTCCCAGCCTTTTCAGTGTCTCCCTATAGTTCAAATCCTCCAACACTGGCAACATCCTTGTAAATATTTTACAAACTCTTTCAACATCTTTCCAATAAGGAGACGAGAATTGCACGCAATATTCCCACAGTGGCCTGACCAATGTCCTAGACCAGACTATTGAAGGAAAACCTTTCCTAAAAGACATTAATGATCTAAAAGGGTTTTTTCTGGCCATGGTCATCATTAAACTCTTTAATTGCAGATTAAAAACCAATTGAATTGAAATTCATCTCCCATGAAGGGATTCAAACCTGGGTCCCCAGAAGTGTCCTGGTTCTCGGGATTAACACTCCAGTGAGAATACCACTAGGCCATTGTCTCCAGACTGACGCGGGTTAGTAGATGACAATTTTTTTTCATTACTGGGATGTGTCGCTGGCCAGGCCAGCATTTATTGCCCATCCCTAATGGCTCAGAGCAGCTAGGAGTCAACCCCATTGCTGTGGGCCTGGAGTCACATGTAGGCCAGCTCAGGTAAGGATGGCAGCTTCCTTCTCTAAAGGACATTAGTGAACCTGATGGGTTTTTCCAACAGTCATCAATGGATTCATGGCCATCATTAGACTCTTAATATCACATTTTCTTCAATGAATCTAAATTCATTAGATTAACAGTCCAGCAATAATACCACTAGGTCATTGCCTCCTTTTATGGATAGGCAGTTAATTGAGTTGAGGAAAGCAGTGATAGGGCCCATGCTTTGGTCGGAGTTGATTTGAAAACTTGGATTGCTTTGCTTTCGGAAAGTGCTTAGTGGTGTTTCGTGGATTAACAGCAAGGCAAATGCTTACACTCATGAGTCGGCCCTTTAATTTCTGGAGGTGATGAAGAATGGTTAAAATCCCACAGTGTAATTCTTAGGCCTGCTGGCTGAGTGATGTTTATCCAAGTATCTGCATTATAAGAGCAGTGTGGTTGTAAAGCCTTTTTAAATTTTGTGTATCGAGGGCCACACTCATCTCAACCCACTGAGCCACCAAGATAGTTAAAGTTGCTGTAAATCATGCTTCCCGCAGGAGATGTTGGCTGAGTCCATTTTAATAATAGCTCCTTTTATAGCCCAGTGGAACAAGCCAAAACTAATAGTATTGAGACCTGACAGTAAAAGAGGAAGCAGGCAGTGACATCTTTACTCCTAGTTCTGTTTCCTACAACTCGTACCATTATGAAGTGATAGCCAGAACGCGCACACAATTACCAGAGCGGAAACAGATCAAGGCAGGGTTTGTGGCAATCTATCTTGCAAAGAACAAAAATTGAACCCTGTTCCCAAGAGAGTGGGTGGCCTATTCCCAGACCTATCTGTTGTGCTGAATAATTGCTTGGACTCTATCATTGTTATTGAGTTGCCTGCTGATACTGGAGGGCTAGTCCATTGTTCTGTGTTCCTCCCTGAATGCTGTTATTTTTGACAGAGATTGGGAGCTCTGCAGTGAAGCTGCAACCCAATATATTGTGTCATTTAGGAAAAAATGGTAGCCTCTTTACTCTAGAAGGTCCTTTTTGTTGTCCTGGACAGAACACCTTCCTTAATAACAAAAAGCAAAAGCCAAGAAAGCAGATTGAAAATAAAGGCCAAATATTAAAACATGGATTTTAAGACACTTTTACAGCTAACTTGCTATTGTCTTTTTAAAATTCTGGCTCCAAAAAAAAACTCTGGATTGTCATTTTGCATGTTCGTTTGGGATCTATTTTTCCCACTGACACAGCAGGTGGGGAACTGGAGTTGTCCTGGGCATTGCTTCAGATGAAGAATCCAGAGTTCCTCCTCATGTAAACATACTATGCAAACATGAAGCTCCCTGGAAAAGGCATATTGCTAGAGGCAATAGTACATAGAGTTAATATCTCTAGCATGGTGAAGGAACGGAGGGTGGCAGTGAGGAAATTCTAGGTCTGAGTAGGGTATGGGTAACTGAGGGCATTGGTTCAGTTGAAGGGAAGGAAAAGGGAAGGAGTTCATGAGTGATGGGGCTGGAAGCTGGAGATGGGGGAATACAGACCTTAGTCCTTTGTTTCAGTTGGAGTAAATTAACACCGTTTTCAGGTAGTGAGACCAAAGAGAAAGGGAAGGGATCCAGAAAAGTCACAAGGGAGTATCCTAGAAAGTGGATCCAATGAAGATGGGGAGGCCTGAATGGATCCTTGGCTATCTTTGGATTTTGTGAATTTTTCAAAAAACTTTAGTCTTTATTTGAGTATCAGTGCAAGAGCTGTTATCTGGTGCCCCTTTTAAATGCAGAAACTACTAAGAATCAGAGTAATAGAGATGTACAGAACCCAAACAGATCTTTCAGTCCAACACAACCATGCTAACCAGCTATCCTAATTTAATCTAGTCACCTGCAAGTTTGATCTCTCCCAAATGTCATTTTATCCTGGTAGCTAAGAAGCCTCACCTTGTGCATCCCACATGGTGCAATGTTGATTGCAGAATTTGCCTGTGTGCCTTCCCAATATGGCAGCTGTGTTTCTACTCTTGTTCCCTCTTGTGTAGTTCCTTACCCATTTGGTGTTAGTAATCTGGATTGCATTCCTTCAAGCTATCGACATTCCCAGGCTGCAAGGCTGTACATAGGTTTTAGAATAACACACACCTCTAAAGGGTTTTGTATTTCCTTCCTACTTTTCTAGATGGCCACCCATCTACTATCCTTTGTCTGTGGGACTCTCTGCCTGCTTCACTCTGTAGAGAATTGATTTCAAATGTTATCAATTTCACTTTGAGTCACCTACCTCCTGAAATGTTTACATTCCTGTTTTAATCTCCTCACTGTCATTACAGGTATTGTTCTGTCTATGTGCCCCTGGGGGTTTTGGAAGTGGCAGTGGGCTGGAAGCTATTGTAATTGGGCCTGGGGTATAATCAGCTATATGGGAACAGAGGCAATCCTAAGGATGTACTGTTATCATACAGTGCTTTCAGGATGGACATTTGTATTCTGAAAGAAAATCAACACTTTTTTTTCTTTAAAATCCTTTAAATTCTCAAGCCTTGCACTCCTATCTTTGAGGATGATAGCATTTTTGTTTCCTCGGACTACCTTCAAATTAGTTAGAAGTTACATGACACCAGGTTATAGTCCAGCAGTTTATTTGAAATCACACTTGCTTTCGAAACGCGTCTGACAAAGGAACACCGCTCCGAAAGCTTTTGATTTCCAATAAACCTGTTGGACTATAACCTAGTGTCGTGTGACTTCTGTCCTGGTCCACCCAGTCCAACACAAGCACCTCCACGTTATTCGGGCCTTTGAGTTAGGTTTATTGTCACTGTACACTTTCCGCTCTACTACTGCTCTTTTGTAGCTTCAGTACATAATGTTGCCAACACATGGTAAATACTTAAGAGAAGAGCACGTTTGCAATCAGAATCTTGTACAATGCACATTTGAGTCTGATAGCCATGTGTAGGATTTTAAAGTGAAATTTTTACTTTGTGCCTGCGATCAGGGAAAGCCATTTAAGCAAATGACAAACAATGCTGCTGGCCAAGTCAGATTGGGTACCTATTGCTGAAGCTGCCTGTGAATGTAGAAAAATGGCAGCCAGCACTGTCCGTGATGACAAATATTAAAAACTTTCCTGGTGGGTATGGTTTCATTTATATAAAAAAGGATTAAACATATTTGGAATTCTCCACAGATGGCGCTGTAATGTAAAGAGTAATTTTTACCTACACTGAATCCAATGTCTGTTCAGGCAGAAGGGAAAAGCATTGCTGCATATTTTTTCCGTTGTTGGCGTTTACTTGTACTCTCTCATTTTAGTACTTAGTGCAAAGACGTTCCATATCATTCTGATTATGGTAATACAACTAGGCTTTGCTGGGGCTTGAGAGTCTTGGCCTGACTATTATTTGGTAGAAAATGAATTTAAATTAATATCTAAATTTATTTTATTTCCTTTTGAACAGTTGGGAGTAGATTTTTTTTCTCTCAAAAATCTAGATTTCAATCAGCACTGAACAATAGTAAGTACTGATTAAGGGTGGCAATTAAGGCCTGGAACCATGTGGCCAGGCAGCTGTTCTCTTCTGTGATTTAAATTCTTTTTATGGCAACGAGACAAACTATTTTTTTTATAACAAAAACACTTGTAAGTAATTTCTCAACTCTTTCATTCTTTGAAAGATTTTTTAATAATACTCTATTCATACAGCAGAATGTATGTGATTCTTTTGTTCCAATCAAAGCTGCCCAGATTGTTGAAAAGGAATACTTGTTAATTAATTTCTAAATTCAAGAAACTCAACATAACTTTTGAGCTCCAATCAAGAACTGACTACATATTATTCCATGTTTGTTTTAAAAACATAACTAAAGCTTTATTTTCCTTTTGTATAATATAAACAAGTATTTATCTGAGGAGTAGATAGTGTATTCACTAAAATTTGTTTCAAATGAACATTCAACAAGAAAAAAGTTTTTGTTTAATAAAACATTTTTACATCTTACAATGGAAGTTTGCAGTATTATTTTTAACTCTAAGTTGCACCACTGGCCCTGTTGAAAATGACTCAGTGTTGCTGCAATGAGAAAAGGAGAAACTTTAAAAAGTCTCCCAAAGAGATGAATGAGTGAGATTAAAATTGAATGGAATCAGTCAGAACAGAAGCAGCAGCATGGGAACTGAGTAGAGAAAACTACATGTCCCGACAGCCTCTGGGCTAGTGCCAGGCAGACCCACTCTGAAAGGGAAAATTGGGAATGTGCAAGCATCACTTGTCAAAGTTATGAAATAACTCATTCTTAAAAATTTAATATCTCCTCAGCATGAGACTAAATCTAAACCAATTATGCTCCTCCTTGTACTAACATATCACTCTCAGCACACTTCTATTTATTTGTTCAGCTGCGCCCCCCCACCACTGCTATCCGTTGGCTCTATCCGCCTGACACGATCACCCTTTTCCTTTGGACTGAGCCAGTTGCTGGGTAGAGGAGGGGATTCCTGTTTAATTCAGACAATTGTATTCGGAAAGCCTTTCACTGAAAGCAAGTAAATCCTTATGAGCAATATAACCATCTTATATTTAAGCGTTGTGCTGCCTGATGGAATGAAAGGGAATGTTTCTGTCGGTAGTAGAAGTTTTGATACTAGATAACCTCCCCCCCCCTACCTTTTCCCTTTCCTATTCTCCTGTGAAGCAGGTTCCCACATCCGCCATTGTGGTCCGTAACAACTGGTCGGAGAGAGTGGGGGGAGCTGGATCTTTTCATTCACAATTAATGCGCAACTTTGTGGAAAGAAAGACCCCTTGGGTTCGAGGTTGTGATGGATTGTGTTGGGTAAATTGTCTCATCCATTCGCAAGCGCCCAGTCGACCCAGTGTGTGAGTGGGAGTGAAGATGAGGAAGGGCCCGGCACCCCTGGTGTCCCCAATGGGCGGCGGCCGGTGGTAGGGGCCGGCGAGTCTATATAAGGCGGCGGAGTGGTCCCCGTTGCTCAGTTGCTGTGGAGCGCGTTACCAGGGAGACGGAGGAGGCCGCAGCTACCGCCGGAGCAGCAGCAGCAGCCGGGGCCGGACACTGATGGTGGCGGTGGGTGCATCATCCGCTTGTCAGCTGCAACATAATCCCCTCCCCCCGGCCCATGAAGTGAGGTCCCCGGGGGGTGGGGGCTGGGGGTTTGGTTCGGGGCTGGGGGTGGGGGGTGGTGGAGGGGGTAAAGTTGTTGGAGGCCTCTTGAAGGACAAACACACCCTCACTCCAGGTCTCCAGCCCCCCACCCCAACCCCCAACCACACCCCCCACCCCAACCCCTCCCCCCAATCACACCCCCTCCCCCAACCACACCCCCCACCCCAACCCCTCCCCCCAATCACACCCCCTCCCCCAACCCCTCCCCCCAACCACACCCCCCACCCCAACCCCTCCCCCCAACCACACCCCCCACCCCAACCCCTCCCCCCAACCACACCCCCACCCCTCCCCCTCCCCCAACCACACCCCCATTCCACCCCAACACCACATCCCCACTCCCACACTCCCACCCTCCCAATCCCCCCTCCCCCCACCACCCCAATCCCCCCACCCCCCACCACCCCAATCCCCCCTCAACCCCCCCACCATCCCAATCCCCCCTCCACCACCCCAATCCCCCCTCCCCCACCCACCACCCCAATCCCCCCTCAACCCCCCCCACCACCCCAATCCCTCCTCCCCCCCCCACCATCCCAATCCCTCCTCCCCCCCCCACCATCCCAATCCCACCACCCCAATCCCCCCCTCGCCCCCCCCACCACTACTCCAACCCCCACCACCCTCCATTCCACCCCCTCACACCCCATTTCACCAACCTCCACCCTTCCCACACCCCCCCAACCTCCCTGCTCCTGCGCCCCCGTCCTCATCCTCATCCTCAATAATATGCACCAATTTTACACAAAAAAACTCTTGTAGCCGAGGGTTTCTTAGAAATCTTCGTTGTGTTTTTGTTTAAAGGTATTGCGGGGTGGGCAGAATTTGGAGGGGGCTGGGGGAAGGGAGGGCAGAGTGTGGGGGAAATGGTTCTCTTGCCCCCTAAAACCCATTACCTCAGGATGGGGTGGGGGAAGAGAGAGACCCAGGGGTCAGCCAGACACTTGTTGGAAATAACCACCTTACATCTCAATGCTCCCCTTAACTGCTCCTTCCCCCCCATTGACTCCTCACTGACCCCCCCCTCCCTCCAACCCCTCCACGACCCCCTCTCTCTCCAACTCCCCCATCGACCACCCCTCCCTCCAACACTCCCACGGAGCCCTCCGCCCTCCAAACCCACCCTCGACCCCCTTCCTCCAACACCCCACTGATCCCCGCCACCCCCCCACACGACACCCCTCCAACACCCCCCCCATCGACCCCCGTCCCTCCACTCCCCACCACCTTCCCCTCACTCTTGCACCCCCATCAACCCCCAATCACTCCCACCCTCCCCACCGACTTCCTTTCCCTGCAACCCCCCCTCCAATCCGCCCACGACGCCCCTCCCCCTTCACATGCCCTGCCTTCACTGGCCCCCCTCCCCCTCCCTTTTCATTCCCCCCCTTTTCATTCCCCCTCCCCTCCACTGCCCCCCCTCCCCTCCACTGCCCCCCCTTTCTCCCCTGGTTCCCCCCCTTTCTCCCCCCCCATTCCCACCTTCACTGGTTTCCCCCCCCCTTCACTGGATTCCCTCCCCCCCCTTACTGGTTTCCACCCTTCCCCCACCCCCCCTTCACCCCCCCCTTCACTGGCCTCCCCCCTTCCCCCCCCCCCCCCTTCACTGGTTTCCCCCCCTTCACTGGCCTCCCCTCCCACCCCTACCTTTCACTGGCCTCCCCTCCCACCCCTACCTTTCACTGGCACCCCTTCCCTCCCCCCCCCCCTTCACTGGCCCACTCCTTCCCCCCTTTCACTGCCCCACCCTTTGCCCCCCCCCGCACTGGCCCCCTGCCTCCCACCCCTTTGCTCACCCCCCTCCCATCCCTATCTTTCACTGACACCCCTTCACTGACACCCTCTCCTTCCCCCCCCCCTTCGCTGACACCCCCCCTTCACTGGCCCACCCCGTCCCCCCCTTTCACTGCCCCCCCCCCCCTGCACTGGCCCCCCGCCTCCCACCCCTTTGCTCACCTCCTCCCACCCTTACCCTACACTGACACCCCCTCCCTCCCCCCTTTCACTGACACCCCCCTCCCCCCTTTCACTGACACCCACACCGAACCCGCTCACCGAATCCCCTCCCTCCCCCGTGCCCCTGACTGAACCGCGCTCTTCCCCCTCCTTCTGATGCCCCAACTGATTTGGTTTCCTCCCTCCTTTACTGAGCCCCCCCTCACCCCACCCTGCCCTCAGTCTCCCTCCTCTCATTCCCCCCCCCTCACTGTTCCTGCCCCCCACCCAGTGTTCCTCACTCTCCCCGCCCCCACGTTTCCCTCCCCCTGCCCCGCTTCAGTTGCATGTCTTGCCGGACCCTATGTCTACCTCAGCCAGGTGAACCCCACCCCCTTTCCCCTTCAGCTGGGTGCCACGTCACCTCACCCCCTTTTCCAGATTTGCGGGGCGCCCACTCTGCCGCACGGTGGCTCAGTGGTTAGCACTGCTACCTCACAGCGCCAGGGTCCCAGGTTCAATTCCAGCCTCGGGTGACCGTTTGTGGGGAGTTTGCACATTCTCCCCGTGTCTGTGTGGGTTTCCTCCGGGTGACCCGGTTTCTTCCCACAATCCAAAGATGTGCAGGTCAGGTGTATTGGCCATGCTAAATTGCCCGTAGTCAGAGGGAAATGGGTCTGGGTGGGTTACTCTTCAGAGGGTCGGTGTGGACTGGTTGGGCCGAAGGGCCTGTTTCCACACTGTACGGAATCTAATCTAATCTAATCAAAACACAAGGCCGTTGGGCAGTTCAGCTGAAGCCAGTTCTCTGTTCGCTACCAGACTATCCTCATTTGGGGTTAGTCAGAATTAAATACTGCACTGAAGGACAGGTATGGAAGTGTCCAAAACCATTACATAAAGTTAAGTATCTGGAAATGAATCTAGACTCGTACTCCCACACCCCAACCTACCATTCAGTCTTTATTCTTGTCCCCTCAATTGTACCCCAGTCTTTCTTGTTTACCCACATTACCAGTTCTGGTTTGTATCTGGTGATTCCTGAAGAAGGGCTCATGCCCGAAACGTCGATTCTCCTGCTCCTTGGATGCTGCTTGACCTGCTGTGCTTTTCCAGCAACACATTTTCAGTTCTGGTTTGTACCCCATCTCTCACGTGTGCATTCTTTATGTTACCCAACATAGCCCAGGAACTCAGTCATACATCCTGTTTTGTGGTTAAAAGTTTTTAATTCCGTGCACTACTATGTAATTGGTGTACACTCCACCTTTTATGTGTTCTGTTTAAAAATACAATTCTTTTATTTGCTGGCCTTAATCTTGGAATTAGTTTACCTCGAATTCCATTGATGCTGGTCCTTTACATTGTGTATATTGGATGTTAAACAGTGAACATTGTGCTTTATTGACAGCGTGACATATTTTATAAGAGTTCTAATATCTCATTAAGAATGCAATGAGTCTGGATGACTAAATCAATAGGTCTGATAAAATCAGAGCTTTCATTGCCCAGAATTATGTGCTGTAATATTGAAGGGCAGGAACATGGTGTTGGATTATTTGAGCACTTATATCGCTGATCATGTTTGCAATGATGGTATGTGAAGAGCATGTACTTTGAATGGGGAGTAGATGAAAGCAGAAGTTGAGGCAAGTGATCTCGTATCATTCATAGGATCTATTTGTGGTTCCCATTTCAGCAGCCTACTCTCCTGAAGGTGCTGAGTTAGCTCATGATGCACTTTAACCTGTGTCCCATAGTAACATGCTCAAGTGCCAGTTTTAACTGGTTCTTCCAGAAAGGGAAAGGATGGAAAAAAAAGGGAACGTGGATCAGAGTTTAATGTGCTACAGGAGTTGCCGAATAATAACCTGGTGACTTTAGTTCTAGCTTAAAGCACGATTGCAACATTTTAAAGACTGGGTAATTTGGAACATACCAGGACTAGAAGATGGAATCTTTCCAACACTGTAGCTCCTGTAACGTTCAGGGCACCTCCTTACCCTGAGCTACGAATTAGAGTAGCCGAGGCCTGATAACTTGCTGACCTTTTGCCGAAGGTGGTGATAACTTGGAATGCCATTGGGAAAGGGAAAATGGTAAGTCAGAAACTTGAGTGAGAGAGTTATCCGAGGGGGAAAGAACTTTCTTTGGGGTGATAATTAATTATTCCCTAATGCGGTCACATGCTCTTGAAAACCAAATTATACCTTTATGAATGTTTTTAGTGCAGATGCTGGAGATCAGAGCTGAAAATCTGTTGCTGGAAAAGCGCAGCAGGTCAGGCAGCATCCAAGGAACAGGAGAATCGACGTTTTGGGCATGAGCCCTTCAACCACAAGGGAAAACCATAGCAACATGACGGCTGGAGGAAGAGTGCTTCATCTTCCGCCTAGGAACCCTCCAACCACAAGGGAAAACCACCATCAGGGATATATTTCCCTCCTCTCCCCCATCAGTGTTCCGAAAAGACCACTTCCTCCGTGACTCCCTCGTCAGGTCCGCACCCCCCACCGACCCAACCTCCACTCCCGGCACCTTCCCCTGCAACTGCAAGAAATGCAAAACTTGCGCCCACACCTCCCCTCTTACTTCCCTCCAAGGCCCCAAGGGATCTTTCCATATCCGCCACAAATTCACCTGCGCCTCTACACACATCATTTACTGCATCCGCTGCACCCGATGTGGTCTCCTCTATATTGGGGAGACAGGCAGCCTACTTGTGGAACATTTCAGAGAACACCTCTGGGACACCCGCACCAACCAACCCAACCGCCCTGTGGCTCAACACTTCAACTCCCCCTCCCACTCCGCCAAGGACATGCAGGTCCTTGGCCTCCTCCATCGCCAGACCATAGCAACACGACGGCTGGAGGAAGAGTGCCTCATCTTCCACCTGGGAACCCTCCAACCACAAGGGATGAACTGAGATTTCTCCAGTTTCCTCATTTCCCCTCTTTCCCCCCCCCCCTCCCCCGCCCCCCCAACACCTTGTCTCAGTCAAATCCCTCGAACTCAGCACCGCCTTCCTAACCTGCAATCATCTTCCTGACCTCTCCGCCCCCACCCCCACACCGGCCTCTCGCCCTCACCTTGACCTCCTTCCACCTATCACATTTCCAATGCCCCTCCACCAAGTCCCTCCTCCCTACCTTTTATCTCAGCCTGCTTGGCACACCCTCCTCATTCCTGAAGAAGAGCTCATGCCCCAGACATCGATTCTCCTGCTCCTTGGATGCTGCCTGACCTGAATGTTTTTAGTGTATTGTGATTGCACTCAATCTCTAACATATGCATAACTAAAAGGTGAGTTACAAAGGCTGATCCTTTGCTGCTGTTGATTGTCAATGGAAGCAATGGCTCTTTTTAAAAACAAAATCTGGTCTAGGAAACATGGATGTTGCTGGCTAGGCCAAGATTTATTGTCCATCCACAATTTCCCTGGAGAATGCCTCCTTGGAGTGGTACAATTATAATGTGTAAAAGACATTTGGAAGGGGACATGAATAGGATGGGGTTGGAGGAATATGGGCCAAATGCTGGCAAATGGGGCTAGATTTATATCTGATATCTGGTTGGCGTGGACGAGCTGTATGACTCGATGGCTGCAGTCCTTGGACACAGTACAGTCAAGTATGGAGTTCGAGGATTTTGACCCCTCAGCAATGAAGGAACAGCAGTATAGTTCCAAAGCAAGATGGTGGGAATGTGCAGGTGGTGTTCCCAGGCGTCTGCCTTTGTCCTTCAAGTTGGTGGGTGCTTTTTCTGGGTACAGTTCTACTGCACTGTGCCTGGATGTTTGCGGGGAGTTGTTAGTTTATGGTCCAAGCCGTCCTTGCAAGAGATGTATTTTTTTTCCTTCAAACATCACTTCAAAGAAGTGTGGTGTTGGGGCATTTAAGATCATGAGACAGGACATTGTTCAGCACCTCCTGGCAGCTATCTACAGAAACCTGATGGGAGCTGGCCAAGATTGGCTAGAAGGGCGTGGGGTGCTGGATGTTTATTTGTAAAAGAGCTAAACTAAAGAGTAGAGCATTGTTATCCCTTTCACGCATTAGTTAGAGGAAAGTCATACATTTTAATTCTTAAATTGAAGCCAGATAATTCAAATTCCCAGATAATTCTAGTTTCTTTGATGTAATGTATGACTGAAGTTTCAGGAGTAGTCTGTATTCAGCATTAAACCATTTCGAGGTATGATCTGATAAGAGTAAAATTGCCTGTAAATAAAATTTGATATTTAAAAGGGAGACTTTTATTGATGTAGAACAAACAGTGCTGGAGAAACTCTACAGCATCTGTAGAGAGAAAAATATTTTGTTATTCTCTCCTTTGATGCTGCCAGATCTGCTGAGTTTTTCCAGCATTCTGTCTGTTCCAGATTTCCCGCACCGGCAGAACTCTGGCTTCATTTGTGCATTAAAGCAGAACTTTCATGATCTCCTGTGTCCCAAAGCACACGACAGCGAATACAGTGTTTTTGGGGTTGTCTATCCCTGTAAGGATTGTGAAAATTAATTTGGATCAACCAACTCCCACAAAGGCAATGTCATAGTGGTCAGATGCTGTTCTTGGGCTGTAAGTTCTGCCAGGACACGTGGTCGTGTTGGTTTTCAGTTAGCTCCATAGAATCTTGTGGCAGTCCGAGAGGGCTGATAGGCTATGGTTTAATGTCTCATGCAGTAGCGTCACCAATGCAGCACTCCCTGGTGATTTCATTAGAACTTAAATTCTCTGTAGATTCAGGAATGTTTCCCTCTATACTGGTGTGTGGATTGGGGGCAGGGGTGAGAGGGTAGCAGTAGGATTGAGTGATGAGAACCAGGAAGCATAATCTGAAGGGGCAGGATAATAGGGCTGAATGAAGAGGAATGCCTTTGTATTGTTGTTTGCTGCTCGGTGAACATATGTGCATGTGGGTAAGGATATCATTGAGCTGAGCCCACTCTGTGTTAAATGAGTGGCTCACATTCACTGTTGAGGTTCATGGAAAGAGTTGTTTCTCCCATACAGTGGCTAGCTGAAGCAGACGTGATGTCAGCAGGGGTTATCCTCCAGCTGCACTACATACCTCCCAGCATTGCAGAATGTAAAATTATTTCATGAGTTTTTCAGAAAGCCTTTGACATTGCCTGCCTGACAATGATTGGTTGCCAATCAGAAGTGATCCTGCCAAGTTGCAGAAATGTCAAAGTTAGCTTTCATTTTAAAGGCAGTTTTAAAGTGTTGTCACAGTTTTCATTTTGTGGCAAGTTGATGATTGACCATTTCTGACCTGTTCTGTTTAACCTTTTGGTAACTTGTCTTGCCAATACTTCACTTTTCTGTGCACTGATGCTCTCCTGATTTGCTGGACTGCTTTTAATTTGTTGCTCTGGCTCAATGTTGCCTATAGCAGCAGTACATGACATGATTCATAATGGTCATATGTTTGGAAAATGACCACTTAAAGCTTTGTCATATAAAGAATCATGTATGCCTGGTTTACTTCCAACCTACCTTTTCATTACTTCACATGCTTTTTTTCACTCTTCTCTCCATCCCCACCACCCCTCTATGGGAGTGAATGACCTTCTCTCTTAAGGTTGTGGTCAAACAGAAGATTTCACACAAGGCCTTTATATAAGGGAGTAAAATGTCAGCTGTACACTTCCATCTATTCAACTTCACTTGCTCTCTGCATCCTAATCTTGCTCAGTTTCTGGTTATTTATGTGACAAGTGCCCATCTTAAGTTCATCCTTTTTGATAGTCAGATAATGGGGTTGGGGTTGCCACATATCACTTCCACCAGATATGATCGAGAGCCTAATTGTTGCTGTTTGGGAGCAGCATATACTGCTCCCTGATCCTCTCTCTTGCAGTCTACACTCTGGCTCTGTGTCCTGCCCAGCCCCCTGCTTGCAATGTATCTACTGCACATTGCACTTCCTGCCTTGCTGCTTATCCCCAGAGTGCTCATTCACAGCAATGGTTTGAGAGAGGAAAGTGAGGAACTGGAGGTTCAATGAGAGGGAGGGCCCATACTTTCGGGGAGTTGCAGAGGCTGTGAATCTGTGGGCCAGTTGGGGGTTCCGGAGTGGTAGAGACCATTAATAGGAGGGTTTGAACAGGATTGATGCGTAGGAGAGGCAGTTACATGGAGGTAAGTAGGCCAGTTGATATTTTTTAAAACTTGTATTTTGTTTCTTGCTTTTTTAAAATTTACTAATATGTAATTAACAATATGAATATTTCAGCCTGTGGGGTAAAATGTTTTGTTTTCCTGATGAGAGAGATTGTGTAGGACCCAGCCATTGCTTTTCAGTCGATTTTTAAAGGGAAAAGTCTGATTTGTTTAAAATTTTTTCACTTCAAGAAGTTGTTCTTTTCTTGCTGTACTATAAGCCATTTGCTTTGTGAGACTTTGAGGTGAACATGGAGAGATGTTGCTTTAGTTGCATGTACACTGGTTGTATGATGTGGTGACTCCTTGGAAGGGTTGTCACTGAGGGAATAATCAGATGTTACTGCTCTGAAATCATTCACTTATGACTGTCTCTGAATAACTGAAACGTTTTGCTTACACCAATAATATCCAATATACATGTATTGCACCCAGCATTTCCAAGTCATCGGCTGCAGATTATTCCCTCAATGACAGGCCACCTTCTACATTTTTGCAGACCAGTAAAATCTGATCATGGCTAACAGCGTTGCTCTCCACATTTCAAAGTAAATGACAATGTTGAGGAGAAGTTTAATAAATTGTTTTGTGTTTTAATCAGAAGTAATTGTATTTTGTTTTCCGTTTTCAACATTAGCTATTGGATCTCAGGGTTTCTACTATATCCACTAACTTCTTTGAAGTTAAAGGAGGTGTCTCAATTTGAGTTGTGACCTGAATCTTGTTTTAGATTTTGAATTCTGACAGTGGAAGCAGGACATTTGGCCCATTGAGTCTACACCTTCCCCCTCGAGAGCATACCACCCAGATCCACCAACCCTCTGCTCCTAACCCCCCCACCCTCCCCCAATCTCTGTAACCCTGCATCCCCCATGGCTAATCCACCTAACTTAGGTGTGTTGTAAAAGATGTGTGCGGTTTTTCTTTCCTCATCCCAGTGTTCAACAATGGTCCCTATGCGCCTCTAATCACTGAGTGGGCATCTACAATAACTAAGAACATCGAACCCTTGAAAGCACATGCGCAGTCAACGTGCAGCAGTGCCCAAGGTTTGCCTGGCCATTCCCATGGATGCCGGGGAGCTGCTGACAGTCATGTTTGTCTTTGTTGACACTCTGCGCACTGCCCCACAAACATGGCAACGTCTGCATCCAAACCTGGCCACCAAATATAACACCTCACCAACATCTGGAGGAGTTCAGCTGGCATGTGATGGTGACCTTTGCTTGAGGACAATCACTCTTGCTCCCCAGAATAAAATGCTGTCCTCCACTATGATTGCTACAAATTTTTGTCCATAATGTTTTGGTGGAACTTTGATTCCAAATATGACAGCCTCTTTGTGTGTACTTACACTCTGCGTTAGCCAAAGTCCTGGATACATATTGGACTATTGGGTATTCCTTTGCATTGGGCCACCTAAGACCTAATACCCTCTGATGCCATACAGGCAGGGATTGCAGTGAATACAAGATCTTTCTTGGGATTGTAGTTTGTCAACAGCTCAGCAGATGATAGCTGTTCCTTTACTTCATGGAAAGCTAGAGTTTGTCTTTGAGACCATTTCCAAAGCTGATCCTTCTTTAGGAATTGATACAAAGATCTCCAGATGAATGCCAGGTTAGCTATGAACTTTCCATAATTTATTAGCTCAAGAAATGATTTTTGCTACTAGACAGATGTGGGAGCTGGAGCACCTCTGCTTGCCCTCTGTTTACCTTCCAATGGGTGTAACCCAGTCTTGTCACCTCTCTAACTTGGGCACCTGGAATGCACATTCTTCCCTTCTTAGGCACACGCCTGTTTTGGAAAAACACTTCAGGACTGTTTCCAACTTTGTGTTCCTTATAAGTTTTCCCTCGTTATCAGGACATCATCTGGGTAAATGGCACCTGAGGTAGACCTTGCAAAATGTTCTCCATCGTCCGCTGAAAAATTGAACAGGCTGACAATACCCCGAATTGCAGTCTCTATATTCTACTTGCTGCTTTTTTCAGTGGTAAGTAGACAAGCAGGAGGCTGGATGACCACAACAAGCCAGGAAACATCAAGAGGTGGAGAAGTCAGTGTTTCGGATATAACTTTGCTTCAGGGATGGAGGTTGGGGTAGAGGGGGGGCTGCAGATAAAGGGGTGGGGTGGGAGGTATTAGGTGGGGAGAGGAGACAGAATATAGTGAGGTAGTGATAGGTGAACCCAGGTAATGGGTGCGACCTGGTTGGTTGATAGGAAGGATGAATCCATTTGGTAGCTGGAAGGAAAGGTCAGTAGATGGAATGAAAGGGAGGAAGCGGGGCTGGAAAGGGAGCTGGGGGTAGGGTGGGAAGGTTATTTGAAATTGCAGAACTCCGTGTTGAGTCCTCTGGGCTGTAGGTTCAGAGAATGTCTTCAAAGAGGGCGTCCTTGAAGAGACTTCCCTGTGATATAAATGTAGACAAAAAAAACTGCAGATGCTGGAATCCAAAGCAGACAAGCAAGAACAAGATACCTTCCCATCCGGCTCCCTTTCCAGCCCCATCACCTCCCTTCCCTCCTTCCAGCTACCATTGGAATTCATCCCTCCCATCGACCAATCAGGTTGTACCCGTCACCTGTGTTTCCTATCACTACCTCACCATTCCACCCCTCTCCCACCCCTTTATCTGCAACTGCCCTTACCCCCCCACCTCCAGTCCTGAAGAAGGGCTGACTTCCCGAAGCATTGACTTCTCCACCTCCTGATGTTCCCTGGCTTGCTGTGTTCTTCCAGCCTCCTGCCTGTCTGTTTTGGATTCCAGCATCTGCAGCTTTTCGTCTCTTTTTCCAAGCTAATTGTAGTGTTTGTTTGTAGTCCAGTTGGGTTTCAGCTAGTAGACATTTTTGTGTGGTTACATTATTAATTCTACATACCAGATGATCTCTAATCACCCCCATTAAGAACTAAAACAAATTGACAGGCCTCTGCCAGTTATCTTAACCTAGTCATAAGCCCGATACAGATTCCCTAAGTTCTAGAATTGCCAAGTAAAAGCAATAACTTGGGTTGTAATATTTCTTAACTACACTAGTCAATACTTGAAAGACTTTATGTCTGGTGCAGCAGGGGAAGTTAGACTCCCAATGACTGAAAAAGCTGCAGCTCCACAGGCAGTCAGGAAGATTGCTTGTTTTTTTTTGTCTGTCATGATGTCTGGGGGTGGGGGGGGGAATAAAACACATTCTTTCCATATAGTGGGCCCAGTTCTTGATGGCAGGGTCAAACACATCAAACTCCCCAAACAGAGGCATGATGTAAGAAATGCTTACCCCAACTCAGATGACAGTTTGAATGAGTTTCTTTAGGATCATGCTTTACTCGGCTACTGAAGTAACTCCGCAGAGGCTGGTATTCTGTCACCAAGTCACCCTTTATTTACAGTCATTGACTATAGTACTGTCTCATACAAAGTAAGGCACCAGAGTGTCAGTATCCCTGACACTCACCCCTTTTTGTCTGTCAGCCAGGGTTCCCTGATTGCGGCTGTTAATCTGGTCCAACCAAGGAACTCATTCAATGAAGTCCAGCTGGCTGACCTCCATACAGTCCCTACAGGTACAAGATTGCAAGGAACCATTGATGTTGGCTATTAGAGTGTTAGCTTTGCATACATTAAACTTTGAAATATTCCCATGCTGTATTTTTTAGGAATGGATTTTTATTTTTTCTCCCATGGCGTGACTTGAACTGTAAATGGCAGTAATTTTCTTGGGAACTGTTTTTCTTCCTTGTTGTTCCGGCGCTTGTGCCAATACTTGAGAGCACAGCTTTGGTGATAGGACTTGTTCACATAGTCTTTACTCTCTGACAATCAATCTTGATGACTGCACCCAGAAAGCTGGACCTGAGTGCAAGAAAGATAAGTGTGTGCATAAGTTTTCCAATCTGTCAACTTCATAAATTAGCAGCATTGTTTCATTTACTGTTAGACCCTGCTTTGTGCTTAGCAGGACTATGCATATTGGAGATTTGTTTTTCAGATTGCATATTTTATGGCACTCTCCCTCTTTTTATACTGTATTTGGAGTCATGGTCTAAAGTGCATACTGTAATCAGTGGGGTTAAAAGATAAACTAATTCTCGTTACAGCCCTTAATGCAAAAAAGTTTACTGTGGAAAATATTCTCTTCCCATCTTGTTCCCCCAAATAAGTATTCTCCTCGGTTTTTGGATAAACATAGCCCTTTACTACAAATCCATCAAAAGATGCAGTTATTGTTTCTTTTTCTGGACAGGAATTAAAACGTTATACATTGTAAGTGCCTGAAACTGGCAGAAATCCATTTGTCATTCAATCCAAAATCCTTATTTGGATGTTTGCTATTTTTATTCATTCTCTCTTTTTCTTTACTCCTCGTTCCTTCACCCCCAGCACCACCTGTTCCCATACATATGGAGGAAGAGACTAGGTGATTTCCAGAAGCAAAACCTTAGCTCCTGAAGACCAGATTGGGGCTGGCTGGGAGTTTGATCTTTACTGCTTTGTGTCGTCCTGGACAACAATTTGTGGCAGGATTACAATTAGATTTTATTTTTGTTTTTTCTCTAAATGGTTCTCTTTGCCAATTGGAAGGTGGAGAAAAAGGCTGTTTGAGCTAACGATCGCAGAAAACGGGAGTAGACCATTTGGCCCATCGAGGTCACTCTGTATTCAACAGGAGTGTGGCATATCCTGCATCTCAACGCCACACTGTCACTGACACCTTTAGCATTCAGAAATCCATCTGTTTATTTTCTGAATAAATTCAGAGTTGGCCTCTACAGCCTTCTGAGGTAATGACTTTAAATAAATACATAAATAGGAAAGGTTTGGGGAGGGGGGAGGATATGGACCCAGGAGCAGGCAGGTGGGAATAGTTTGGTTTGGGAGTTCTGCATGGACTGGTTAGACCGCAGGGTCTGTTTCCGTGTTGGATGATTTTATAATTCTCGACCACTTGTCTTTCTAACGGTATAGTGTACCTGCATGCTTGCTTTCAGTAACTGATCTGCAGGGGCATCCAGGTTACTTTGTATGTCAACCTTTCCCAATCTATCACCGTTTAAATAATACTCTACTGTTCTGTTTTGTCGAATGAAGTGAACAACTTCATAATTATCCAAGTTATATTGCATCTGTCATGCATTTGTCCACTCATTCAATTTGTCTAAATCATCTTGAAGCCTCCTTGTATCTTCTTCATCACTGAATTCACTGTTTGGTGTCATCCATAAACTTGAGGAATATTACATTCAGCAGCTCTGTGTCTGCTGCTAGAAGAGTGCCCTGAATTCCAGGATCGTGGAACACCCAGGAACAAGGTAAATGAAGTGTTGGTGTGGGGGTGCTGTGAATGTAACGCACTGCTCTGTCAAGCCAACTTACAGCAGATGGCAGACCAAAGTTACAGCCTTCCTGGGGAACAGTAAGCTGCTTGATTTGATATTACCTCATAGCCAGCACATTTGCAATATGTCCAATGCCAAGATTCTGTGACCTTTGCACCCTTTAAACCCTCTGCATGCCTGATCTAGCTGTAGTTCCTGTACACTGAGATACCTGGTAAAGGCTGCAATGCCCTCCTTTCAAAAGCACCTGTGCACTGTTCACTTCCCCAGGAGCTGGCTGCATCAGAGTAAAGTATCTCCTTAAACCCAGACGGGTGCAGGTATATAGTTCCTTGAAAGTCGGTAGGCAGGGTGATAGAGGTGGCCTTTGGCAAGCTTGCCTGTGTTGGTCAGAGCATTGAGTGCAGGTGTTGGGACATCATGTTCCAGCTGTATGAAACATTGGTAAGGCCACATTTGGATTACTGAATACAATCCTGGTCGACCTGCCAAAGGAAAGATGTTATTAAATTGGAAAGGCTGCAAAGAAGATGGACAAGGATATTACCGAATCTGGAAGGTTTGACTTTTCAGGAGAGAAGGGGACATTTTTCCTTGGAGATAGGTGACTGACGGGTGACCTTAGAGGTTTACAAGATCATGGGGGATATAGATAAGGTGAATAGTCAAGATCTTTTCCCCACGGTGGGGGTGTTCAAAACTAGAGGGCATTGGTTTAAAGTGAGAGGAGAAAGATTTTAAAAGGGGCCTGAAAGGCAACTTTTTTGCACAGAGAGTGGTGCGTGTATGGAACAAATTGCCAGAGGGAAGTGGTAGAGACTGGTGTAACTAAAACATCCAGAAGTCATTTGGACAAGTACATGGAGAGGAAAGGTTTAGAGGAATATGGCCAAATGCTGGCAAAAGGAACTAGTTCAGTTTGGGCCATCTGGTTGACATGGACGAGTAGGACTGAAGGGTCTGTTTCCGTACTGGATGATTCTATGACTATGCATTTGATTCCTACAACCAAATTGTTGATCTAAGCATCATTCAACCTTTTGCTTTTGTATTGACTCGGAAGCTGGTGCATCATAGGAATGGTTGTGCTGCCTTATTGATTGGGACAAAGTCACGTGGTAAACTCCAGGAATAGACATAATTACAACTGGCAATCCAAAGGAACATCTTGTAAATATATTTATTAGCAAATTTTTTTAACTTCAAAGGACCATCTTGAATTGATTTTAAGACGACCTTGCAGATATTGAAGGGATTTGTTGATAAAGTCTGGCATTTTTGGATGTCTGATGATGATTTGTAGTTACTGGCCTTGGCTAACTATAAAAGTCCAATAAGTGAACCCTGTCAGGTAATTGTCTTGCATTGCATCCCAGAGTGCTGAACTCGCTTCTCTGTCTGGGTTTGGGGAGTGGAGAGGTGCTAGCTGCTCAACGGCCAACGTTTATAAGGAAGTTGTTCACTTACGCACTTCCATTACTACTGTCACTGTCCCTATTGCTGCTGGAGACCAAATCCTTATTTGTCATCCTATTTCCTGTTCATTACCACCAGTCGTTTGTGTAATTGCTTCTGTACGGAATTGACTTGGGAGGCTGAATGGTGCATTGAACTGGGGCTTGGTGTTAGAATTCAACTGAAATGGTGAGATCATAGTCTCTTGGTTCTGACTGCAAGTCAGAGTAATGCAGTGGAAAGATGTATGTATTTGGTGTGATATGGAAGGGCCTTGAAATAACTGCGCAGAGGTTGGTATCCAGTCAACAATGCACCCTTTGTTTACTTGTGGCTAGCCAGCTCAGAGTCAGTCCTATGAAGTGAGATTAGCACACAGAACATAGAACAATACAGCACAGAACAGGCCCTTCAGCCCATGATATTGTGCCGAACATTTGTCCTAGCTTAAGCACCTATCCATCTACCTATCCAATTGCCGCTTAAAGGTCACCAATGATTCTGACTCTGCCACTCCCACGGGCAGCGCATTCCATGCCCCCACAACTCTCTGGGTAAAGAACCTACCCCTGATATCCCCCCTATATCTTCCAACCTTCACCATACATTAATGTCCCCTTGTAACACTCTGTTATACCCAGGGGAAGAAGTCTCTGACTGTCTACTCTATCTATTCCCCTGATCATCTTATAAACCTCCATCAAGTCACCCCTCATCCTTCGCCGTTCCAATGAGAAAAGGCCTAGCACTCTCAACCTATCCTTCTATGACCTATTCTCCATTCCAGGCAACATCCTGGTAAATCTCCTCTGCACCCTCTCCAAAGCTTCCACATCTTTCCTAAAGTGAGGCGACCAGAACTGCACACAGTACTCCAAATGTGGCCTTACCAAGGTCCTGTACAGCTGCAACATCGCCTCACGACTCTTGAATTCAATCCCTCTGCTAATGAACGCTAATACACCATAGGCCATCTTACACGCTCTATCCACCTGAGTGGCAACTTTCAAAGATCTATGAACATAGACCCAAGATCCCTCTGCTCCTCCACCTGACTAAGAACCCTACCGTTAACCCTGTATTCCGCATTCTTATTTGTCCTTCCAAAATGGACAACCTCACACTTGACAGGGTTGAACTCCATCTGCCACTCCTCAGCCCAGCTCTGCATCATATCTAAGTCCCTTTGCAGCCGACAACAGCCCTCCTCACTATCAACAACTCCACCAATCTTCGTATCGTCTGCAAATTTACTGACCCACTCTTTGACTCCGTCTTCCAAGTCATTAATAAAAATTACAAACAGCAGAGGACCCAGAATTGATCCCTGTGGAACTCCGCTTGTAACTGGGCTCCAGGCTGAATATTTACCATCTACCACCACTCTCTGACTTTGACCGGTTAGCCAGTTCTCTATCCAACTGGGCAAACTTCCCACTTTTCCATGCCTCCTGACTTTCTGCATAAGCATACCATGGGGAACCTTATCAAATGCCTTACTAAAATCCATGTACACGACATCCACTGCTCTAGCCTCAGCCACATGTTTGGTCACCTCCTCGAAGAATTCAATAAGACTGTAAGGCAAGACCTACCCCTCTCAAATCCGTGCTGGCTGTCCCTAATCAAGCAGTGTCTTTCCAGATACTCATAAATCCTATCCCTCAGTACTTTGCCTACCACCGAAGTAAGACTAACTGGCCTGTAATTCCCGGGGTTATCCCTATTCCCTTTTTTGAACAGGGGCACAACATTCGCCACTCTCCAGTCCCCTGGTACCACCCCCGTTGACAGTGAAGACGAAAAGATCATTGCCAACGGTACTGCAATTTCCTCTCTTGCTTCCCACATAATCCTAGGATATATCCCGTCAGGCCCAGGGGACTTGTCTATCCTAAGTTTTTCAAAATGCCCAACACATCTTCCTTCCTAACAAGTATCTCCTCTAGCTTACCAGTCCGTTTCATACTCTCCTCTTCAACAATACGGTCCCTCTCATTTGTAAATACTGAATAAAAGTACTCATTCAAGACCTCTCCTATCTCTTCTGACTCAATACACAGTCTCCCACTACTGTCCTTGATCGGACCTATCCTTGTTCTTGTCATTCTCATGTTTCTCACATACGCATAAAGGGCCTTGGGGTTATCCTTGATTCTACCCGTCAAAGATTTTCATGCCTCTCTTAGCTCTCCTAATCCCTTTCTTCAGCTCCCTCCTGGCTATCCTGTATCCCTCCGACACTCTGTCTGAACCTTGTTTCCTCAACTTTATGTAAGCCTCCTTCTTCCTCTTTACTAGCCATTCAACCTCCCTCGTCAACCAAGGCTCCCTCACACGACCATCTCTTTCCTGCCTGACAGGTACATACATATCAAGGACACATCGTATCTGTTCCTTGAAAAAGTTCCACCTTTCAGCGACATCCTTCCCTGACAGCCTGTGCTCCCAATTTATCTCCTCAGATCCTGTCTCGCAGCATTGTATTAACCCTTCCCCCAATTGTAAAACCTGCCCTGTTGCACGCACCTATATCTCGCCATAACCAAGGTGAAAGTCACAGAATTGTGGTCACCATCACCACTGCCATCACTTGTCCCGGTTCGGTACCGAGTTCCAAATCCAATATGGCCTCCCCTCTGGCCAGACAATCTACGTACTGAGTTAGAAAAGCTTCCTGGACACACTGCACAGGCACCGCCCTGTCCGATCTACTTGATCTAAAGAGCTTCTAATCAATATTTGGGAAGTTGAAATCGCCCATGACTATTACCCTGTGGCTTCTGCACCTTTCCAAAATCTGTTTCCCAATCTGTTTCTCCACATCTCTGCTGCTATTGGGGGGCCTGTAGTAAATACCCAACAAGGTGACTGCTCCTTCCCTATTTCTGACTTCAACCCATACTACCTCCAAAGGCAGATCCCCCTCGAACTGCCTTTCTGCAGCTGTTATACCATTTCTAATGAGCAATGCAACCCTCCCTCCTTTTTTTCAACCACCCCCCCCAAACTTACTGAAACATCTGTAACCAGGAACCTCCAACAACATTCCTGTCCCTCATCTATCCACGTTTCCGTGATGGCCACAACATCGTAGTCCCAAGTACCGATCCACACCTTAAGTTCAGCCACCTTATTTCTGATACTCCTTGTGTTGAAGTATACGCACTTGAGCCCATCTCTGTGTCCGCAAGTATTCCCTGTCAGTGCTACCTTCTCCACAGCTTCCCTACGTTCTTGGACATCCTGAAAAACAGCTAACCTACTTGCCGGACTACAAGTCCGGATCCCATCCCCCTGCCAAATTAGTATAAACCCCCCCCCCCCCCCCCCCCCCCCCCACCGAAGAGTGTTAGCAAACCTACCTCCCAGGATATTGGTGCCCTTCTGGTTCAGGTGCGACCCATCCTGCTTGTACAGGTCTCACCTTCCCCAGAATGCAGTCCAATTGTCCAAATACCTGAAGCCCTCCCTCCTACACCATCCTTGCAGCCACGTGTTCAACTGCACTCTCTCCCTATTTCTTGCCTCACTGTCACGTGGCACCGGCAACAACCCAGAGATGACGACTCTGTCCGTCCTAGCTTTTAGCTTCCAGCCTAACTCCCTGAGCTCCTGAATGACCTCCCCACCCCTCTTCCTACCTATGTCGTTGATGCCAATGTGCACCACAACTTCTGGCTGCACACCCTCCCCCTTTCTCCATGTTTATCATGGAGATGATGTGGGGCATTTTGTTTTCTGAAGTCACTTTGACCTGAAGCAGTTCTGTCATATTGAAAGGTGTATTGTGATTTGAAACCATGCAGTATGTGGAAGTGAGTTGCACCACCATGCATGTACATATGCAAACCTTAGGGTTCTTTGAGAAGGTGACCAAATATGTGAATGAGTGTAAAGCATTTGTGTATATGGATTTCAGTAAGGCGTTTGATAAGGTTCCCCACGGTAGGCTATTGCACAAAATATGGAGGCATGGGATTGAGGGTGATTTAGTGGCTTGGATCAGAAATTGGCTAGTTGAAAGAAGACAGAGGGTGGCAGTTGATGGGAAATGTTCATTCTGGAGTTCGGTTACTAGTGGGGTACTGCAGGGATCTGTTTTGCATCTCTGCTGTTTGTCATTTTTATCAACGACTTCGATGAAGGTGTCAAAGGGTGGGTTAATAAATTTGCAGATAACACCAAGGTCAGTGCAGTTGTGGACAGTGTTGAAGGATGTTGTAGATTACAGAGGGACATAGTTAAACAGCAGAGCTGGGCTGAGAAGTGGCAAGTGGAATTTAATGCAGAAATGTGAGGTAGTTCACTTTGGAAGAAGTAACAGGAATGCAGAGTACTGAGCTCATGGTAAGATTCTTGTCAGTGTACGTGAGCAGAGAGATCTCAATGTTCATGTACGTAGATCCCTGAAAGTTGCCACCCAGGTTGATAGGTTTTTTTAAGAAGGCATAGAGTGTGTTAGCTTTTATTGGTAGAGGAATTGCATTTTGGAACCATGAGGTTACGCTACACCTGAACAAAACTCTGGTGCGGCCGCACTTGGAGTATTGTGTCCAGTGCTGGTCACCGCAATATGGGAAGGATGTGGAAGCTTTGGAAAGGGTTCAGAGGAGATTTACTAGGATGTTGTCTGATATGGAGGGAAGGTCTTATGAGGAAAGGCAGAGGGACTTGAGGCTGTTTCTTGTTAGAGAGAAGCAGATTGAGAGGTGACTTAATTGAGACGTGTAAGATGATCAGAAGGTTAGATAGAGTGGACAGGGAGAGACTTTTTCCTCAGATGGTGATGGCTAGCACGAGGGGACATAGCTTTAATTGAGGGGGGATAGATATAGGACAGATGTCAGAGGTGGTTTCTTTACTGCCTGCAACTGTGTAATAGACTGGCCAACTTTAAGGGCATTTAAATGGTCATTGGATTGTCGCATGGATGAAAATGAAATAGGGTAGATAGGCTTCAGATTGGTTCCACAGGTTGGCACAACTTTGAGGGTCGAAGGGCCTGTTATGTCTGTACCCGACCTGTTATGTTCTATGTTCTATTTGTGGAATTGGGGTGGTGGGCCAGGGGGTGTTGTGGAGGCTGGAAAGAGTCAGATTTTGTAAAAATCTGTTTGCTGGAAGGTTTGTGTTCAGTCAGAATAATGGATGCCATCTGTTGCAGTTATTGGTTTGCTTTAATGGTATTTTGACTTGACGGAACTTTGCTTTAAATAAAGCACCCACCCTATAGTCTGACATTGGTGCCAGTCTCTGCCACTGATTAACATTTCTGATTGCTTTCCGAGACCTTGCCTCTGAAGATTACAAAATATAAAGATATAAAAGTTTGAGAACCTGGGTTGCGGACAATAAATCACTTGTTGGCACTGCATGCATCTGAATGACTTCTCTTGAGTTACATTCCAGAAAGATTTAATGATTATAATACCAAGGGGTAGATAGCTAGATATTGGTGCTGGTGGACAATGTTGAACATATTTAGCTTTGTACTCGTTTGTGGATGAGAGTTCCTGACACAGCCTGCATTTATTGTCTATCTTTATTGCTGTTAAAGTTGATGGTTTCCTGAACAGCTGCAGCCTGTGTAATGTGTATACACACACACACACACACACACACACACACACACACACACACACACACCCACCCATTTATTTGTGTCCCAGGATCATCACCATTACAATAAAGGAATGGCAGTATGTTTTCATGTCAGCAGTAGTGTGTGACTTGCAGCTGGTGGTGTTCCCATATATTAGCTGGCCATTTTCTATATGGCAGAGATCACTGTTTTGCTGTTAATAAACCTTGGCAAGTTGCCACAGTGCATCTTGTAGGTGGTGCACACTGCTATTATTTTCCAGTAGAGAATGTGTTGCCAGCAAATGGGGCTGCTTGTTTGTTGGAGCTCACTCATTCACTCTAATGGTGTACGTTCCAACTACACTCCTGTGCCTTTTTAGAGAAGGATGGGTCTTGAGGAGCTGGGCGGAGAGCTACTTGCCAAAAAATGCAGATTTTGATCTATTGTTATAACCAGTATTTTGTAGTTGGCTTTGGTTTCTCCTCAGTAGTAAACAGGACGTTGGTAAGAATTTGTGATGGCAATACGATTGCCTCCATTGGGAGGTAATTAGGTCTGGTCTTCTGGTAAATGGAGATGATTATTGTTTGTAACTTGTGTGGTAAGAAAGTTGCTTCTCAGCCGAGTTTGAGTATTGTCTCAGGTCATGCTGAGTGCAGGCATGGAGTGTTTCAGTTTATTATCTGAGGAGCAGTGCAATCATCCCCACTTCCAACATCGTAACGGAGGGAAGGTGCTTGGTCATGCAGCTGAAGATGGTTTGGCTGAGGACTACCCAGAGGAGCTCAGGCTCTTGTGATGCAGTGGTAGTGTCCTTACGTCTGGCCACATTCAAGTTCTACCTACTCCAGAGATGTGAAATAATGAGTAGGTAGTGATTAGAAAATATGCCCAGAGAAAATCCTGAAGTGATATTCTGAAACTCCAATAAGTACAACCAACCTCTTTCTTGTGCTAACTCCATCTGACTCGATCCATTGGAGAGTTTTGCCTGATTCCTATGGACTTCTCATTGGTCTCAATGAGGATAATGATTGGGTGTAAATTCAGCTCTGGATTGAACATGATGCCAAAGCAGTTAGGGTAAAATTTATCCTCTAGTTGAATTAAATTCCTGCCCCATACCACATTTGTGTTATTCTGTACTTGTCCAGCTTACTGCCGTGCTGCAGGGATAGGAATTGCTGGTAAAAGGAAATTTGCATTTGAGATGGCATACTCTGAGCTGGATTATTAATCCATCTTTATACCTTCTAGTTTAATCACCCTTCTGCATTCTTTAATCTGGAATGGAAGCCTATATAAGACAAGTCAGTTCTTCAAAGAAAGACTTTCTGTATAGGGAAAAGGAATGTTTTTACCAATTTGGAACCAGTTATTGTGGTTGCCTTTTTTTTAATTCACTCGTAAGCGTGTTGCTGCTTGACCAGCATGTTTTGCTTGCCCCTTGTTAAGGTGGTGGTTAGCTACCACTTTGAACACAGCAGTCCACCTGCTATGGGTTGATCCACAATATCCTTAGGGAGGGAATTCGAGGGTTTTGACTCCGTGACAGTGGCTTGGAGGGGAACTTGCAGAGGGTGTCCCCCATATCTGTCCCTCTCGTCCTTCTAGATGGAAGTGGTTGTGGGTTTGGAAGGTGCTGGTGAATTGCTACTCTATATGTTTCAGAGTAGCAGTGATGTGTACTGAGTGCTGGTGGTGAAGGAAGTTGATGTCTGTCGATGTGGTGGCAATCTGTCCGAGCTGCTTTGCCCTGGTTGGTGTCCAGTGCCTTGCATGTTGGAGCTGCACTCCCCCAGACAGGTGGGGAGTATTCCATCACACTCCCCATGTGAGTTAGATATGAAACAACACCAGGAGGCTTTCCAAACATCATTTCATATCCTACACTCAAAACAATTGTCAGATGACCACCCCTCCTAATCTCGGTACAAGTGATATTTCCATTTCTAATACATCATCCTTAAGCCTTTTCTGAATGAGATTTGTGCTTTTAGGCATTTGCAACCTCATTTCACCTGGGTCTCCTTCACTCTGGACTGGACTGTGATCTGAAATGTTAGTGTGCCAACCCACTCCAGTGGCCAATCTCAGTAATTGTGATCGAGCCCGGACTGGATTTGAGCTGAATTGATTCTTGGCTGAATCATACCACATGGGAGCTGGGTTTTGGATGGGAATGAAACAGTGACCAAAGCTGTATTGTGGTTGGATTGTTATTATTTTTGGGAGTGGGGGTTGGGGAACTGATGGTTAGATGCAGAATGCACTTGGCTAACATTACAGATGAACTCACTCATTACAAATTGCTATAGGCACTTTATTTTCTTTTTAGTCTTTTTCATTAATATTTTGCAAAGTTAGGGAAAATATTGCTGAATTTAAGTGCAATCATAGTCATATTAGCCCATTGAGGTTTCTTTATAATTGGCAACATGAGTAACCAAGCCAAAGTAAATGTTAGGCAGGCCAGATTCTCTCTCTCTCATATTATATATTTATTAATATTTGGTTTTCCCCATCAATTGCTTAATTGTTTATAGTCTAACAATTTTTGAGTTTCCTGAGATGACAAGATGTTAACTGATCACTTGACAGTCTGGAGAGACATGAAATGAAAATGACAGACTTTTGTACATGACAGACTCACAGACAGGATCTGGATCATGAGTTGGAAAGCAGAAGCTGGGCTGTTACATTACAACCATGTTCCACTCTAGTTGTGAGCAACGCCATAAGAAATCCAACAGGAAAGATGCAGAACTTTACAAAAAGTTGTTTTGCCCTTGAAAAACGATCTCCATTGCCTCTACTGGGAATCCTTTGTTTTCGAGCCATCTGAGAAAGTTTACTGTGCACAGTTTGGCTGTAATCCATTCAGTGAAATGGTCACTGGTGAGATTTACATTCTCAAATAAGGTAATTCAGTGAAATGGTAACTTGAGAGGTGAACGTGGCTGATCTTTTTATATCTTTGTTTTAGAAGATTTTTTAAATTGATGGAGGACACATCTCCAACTTTTATTCTTGAAACATATTACATAGTTTTGCAAATTCTTTGTGCTGGGGCATGCTTTTACCAATCCCAGCAGTGCTCTGCTGTTTTGAATCTGATTGGGATTGTGTTTTATTACCTTTGGCATTTCATTTGCATACGGAGGTTTAAAGGAAGCTCCTGATGGCATGCATGAATTTGAAGTTGTATTTTGCAAATTCTAGGCTTGTTTCTATGACAATATTTGCTTATTTGAGGTTTGTCAATGCCTGTGCACTTGTAGTTTCTAGCAGGAGCTTCTGAATAGCAACTTGGATAGTGTCAGAGTTTCCATTTGCTTAATTTGAGAATATTGGATAAAGTTGATATGCACTCTTTCACGCATCGACCCAACATTTATCCATCTGAGCCCAATAGTATGCCTGATTCTGCAAAGTACAGAGTTCAGGGTTTGTTAAAATTGTGGCAGAGGGTGAAGTCACATTTAACAATTTCCCATGTCTCTCTGCCTCTTCAGTTATCTTTCTTACCTTGCCAAAAGGGTAAGCACAACTGTTGCATCCTCAAACAGCTGTTATGTGCATGGTAAAAGGTCAAATGGGCTGAGAAGTGGCAGATGGAGTTTAATTCAGATAAATGTGAGATGCTGCATTTTGGGAAAGCAAATCTTAGCAGGACTTATACACGAGTGAGTGTTGCTGAACAAAGAGACCTTGGGGTACAGGTTCATAGCTCCTTGTAAGTGGAGTCGCAGGTAGATAGGATAGTGAAGAAGGCGTTTGGTATGCTTTCCTTTATTGGTCAGAGTATTGAGTACAGGAGTTGGGAGGTCATGTTGCGGCTCTACAGGACATTAATTAGGCCACTGTTGGAATATTGCATGCAATTCTGGTCTCCTTCCTATCGGAAAGATGTTGTGAGGTTTGCAAAATTATGAGGGGCATGGATAGGATAAATCGGCAAAGTCTTTTCCCTGGGGTCGGGAAGGTCAGAACTAGAGGGCATAGGTTTAGGGTGAGAGGGGAAAGATATAAAAGAGATCTAAGGGGCAACTTTTTCATGCAGAGGGTGGTACGTATATGGAATGAGCTGCCAGAGGATGTGGTGGAGGCTGGTACAATTGCAATATTTAGGAGGCATTTAAATGGGTATATGAATAGGAAGGGTTTGGAGGGATATGGGCAGGTGGGACTAGATTGGGTTGGGATATCTGGTTGGCATGGACGGGTTGGACCGAAGGGTCTGTTTTCATGCTGTACATCTCTGTAACTCTGAGTCTGAGTGAGTGACTGTCCTTGAGATCAAGGTATAATTTGTATTGTCGTATCAAGGCATAATAGTGAACTGAGTCACTGGGACTTGTGTTACTGGAGAAAAGATGTATTTTATTGAAGCTTTTTGTCTTTCATTCATCAGAACAATCTGCAAGAATGCCAATTCCAGGGGAAAACCAATATTTACACAGCATGAGGAGAGTGCTGACAATTTAGTTGGTGAACACTGACAGAGATATTGTCATGGAGCATACAGTTAATTCTGTTTAGCAGTTAACTGCCAGGCTTTGTCTAAAATTTAAACCAGACAGCTTAACTCTGGTGGGGGCGTTGTACTGAGGAATGAACCAGCGGATGTCTGTCTGTCACCAGTTTTATCAAATCGTAACAGACGCTGAGTATATAAATATTCATTGTCTGCAAAGAAAATGCCCCTTGTAATTTTCCATGTAGCATGTAAGTACGCTGCACTGCAAACCTGACTGACAATCAAAGCCTTCCTGTGGAATAATGGCTGCCTTGGTCAGATATTGTACAAGGCTTTAATGTGGTGGCTCTTGGCCCTGAAGAGTGCTCCTTCTATCTCTGATTATTCTGGAAAGGGAAGGTTCTTAGAAGTTTGAGCAGCATGTGAAGCTAGCTGTTCACACAGCTACTACATAACAGCGACAGGAGCAGTGTTTGGATTATAAGGATTCTGCCATTAAGCCAAAAAGATATTCTGTCATGTCATAACTGATTAATGTGGCGTATGAATTGTCAGTGCTGGTGTGCGGTGACAGTTCTGTAGGTGATATGTCCCATAGATTGGCAGATTGTAGCAACCAGCATATCCTTTTGGCTGCTCACAACCAGATGAGATGTGTAAAACTTGAACCAGTGTCCAGTACTAGATTTGATTCTGCACTGGGATAGCATTTTCTGGATAAGGTTGATTGTGCAAAGAAATTGTGCTGACCATCAATTTATGATTGTCAAATGGCATTAGTGTGCAAACCCAGAATGAAATTCAGACCCTCGGTACCTTTTATGAAGTCTTATGTGAGCATGGGTCTCATTCTGAACATCTCTACGGTCCTCCACCAACCTGGTCTGGCAAAGTGGAGTCAGCCCCCAATCATCAAGCTCCACGAGAAGACCTTAGAGAAGTTGGTCACTTCCAAGACCTTGGGAGTGTCCTTTCGGCTAAAGCTGCTATTGAAGAGAAGATCCAGTGAGCAGCCGTTGTGTGCCGAAGGACAGCAACATCAGATACGACACTGAGCTCATGGTTTCCAGAGCTGACCCACCATCCTAAATAGCTCGAGACATGGACTGTACAGCAGGTGCATCAAGGTGCTGGAGCAGTCCCACCAACGCTGCCTGAGCACGATCCTTGGAATCCACTGGGAAGACTGACACACCAACACTCAAGACCTTGAGCAGGCCAACATCGCCAGCATTGAGGCACAAACACCCCCCTTAATTGGCTGCACACATTGTCCCCATGACTGACACGAGACTCCCCAATCAGGTGCTCTACTCCCAGTTCTGACATGGCAGGCGAGTCCCAGGTGGACAGAAAGAAAGTGCTTCAGGGATCCCCTCAAGGCCTCAACGGGGAAGTGTAGCATTCCCATCGATGCCTAGGAATCATCAGCCCAAGACCGTCCGAAGTGGAGGAGCATCTGGGAAGGCATCGAGTACCTCGAGACTTGCTGTTGGGAAAGAGCGGAAGCCCGGGGAGAAAAGGTGTAAGGAGTGTGCTGCCTCACCAACGCCCCACCCACCCTCTTCGCCCCAAGTGTAACTGAGTCTGTGGTAGTCCCATTGGTCTGTACAGCCACCTACTGACTCACCCTGAGAGTGAAAGAGAGTCATCCTTATTTGCAATGGACATTTTTATTTCAAAAATATACTTTATTCATTAAAAAAGACTTTATGTATATATATTTAATCACAATGCATTTCAGTTCTGTATAGTATCATATCAAGGAAATAAATATTGGAGTTTGAGTCTATCCAAACAATGAATGTGATATATTGGAAGATACATGTATTAATATACAGGGCCCTGCTCTTTACAGACCAAGGGCCTGTACACTGTTTCAGTTCAACAAAGGTGCTGGCCAAACAATGGTTCATTTCTCAGGGTAGTGCCCTAATCAACCAGAGGACACCTTAATTTAAAATTTAAACAGTTGATTTAAAATCATTAATTGTTGCATTGTGATAATTCTGCTCAGTTGCAGCAGTACACAGTACCATCTAGAAAATGCATTGTAGAAATTTACCAAAGATCCTCAGACAGCACCTTCCAAACCCACAACCCCTTGTATCCAGAAGGATAAAGACAGCAGATACATGGGAAGACCACTCGCTCCAAGTTTCCCTCCAGGCTGACTTGGAAATATATTGCTGTTCCTTCACTGTCACTGGGTTCCAGAATTTCCTCCCTCAGGACATTCGTGAGTCAACCCACAGCAGGTGGACTGCAGTGATCCAAGAAGGCAGCTCACCCCCCACCTTCTCGAGGGGCAATTAGGGACAGACAATAAATGCTGGCTCAGCTACCAATCTCCACATACCGTGAATGAATGAATAAATAGTAAAAACTCTTAACCATCAAAGCCAACTTGCCAGCCAATGTGCATTCTCCTTTCATGAAGCATTAATAATGTTTTTTTACATTGAATTGATGTTCTTGTAATTTGCCCTGGTGAATGCCAAGTGGAAAGCTTTGTCAAGATGTTGTCTTTTTTTAGCAAAACTCAAGCTCTGCACTAGCAAATAGCTTAGTGACTGGGAATTGGGTGGGTGGGAGGGGGAGAACTCCCCATTGACTGGTGTCCTACCTATCTTATAAGACAATAGCCATGATTGTTGGGATCAATCATTCCAGACCCAGGACACTGCTGCAGGAGCTCCGACTTCTGGCGTGTCCTTGTAGCTGCAGTGGTTCAGTTCAGTTTCTGGTTTGTGAAAACCCCTCTGTGTTTACACAGCCCCTCTCAAGTTTGGCACATGGTGATCTGTGTGCTGATGCAGATCAGAGCATTGACTTCTGATTCCAGAGGCACAATACAGCTTGTTCTGTTATAACGCACGCTTTGCCAATGCGAATTCACTGTAACGCAATTAACAAATGGGCGATGCTGTTTCTACTGTGTGAACTTTTAACACGTGTTGGCTCTAATGTGATTATAGCACCAACACTTCAAGTGCTGTTTCTAAAGAGATTTTTCTATAGCACAGGGTTGCACAAGGATGCACCTATTGCATTTATAGAAGAACTGAATGTATGCCAGAAGTTGGGAATTGTTCAGTGACTTGCCTGATTCCTTAAATGTATGGAGGCAACTCGCCACTTTGTTCATTACTTACAAGGCAACAGCGAACATGCATGAAATAGTGTTGCTTCAATGAGTGCAGCTCCAACAACATTTGATTGGTCTGACACCATTGCTGCAGCACCATTAATCCGGAATCTGGTTTCCAGCATCTGCAGTCATTGTTTTTACACCATTAAGATAAAGCAACCTGATTAATTGGCACTTCATCCATCACTACTCCATAGGACAGCAGTGTGTATCACCTGCAAGTTGCATTGTGGCAACTCCAGGGTTATTTACCAGCACCTTCCAAACTCTCAGCCTCCACTGCCAAGGCAGGCAGTGGGATCAGGTACTTAGGAACACCAACACTTGTAAGTTTTCCATGCCAAACACCATCCTGACTCTAAACTATCACTATCGTTTGATGCTGGGTCAGAGCTTTCTCCCTACTTCCACATGGACTGCAGCAGTTTGGGAAGGCCACTTTTTACCACCTCCCCAGATGACCACCCAGCACTGCCCTGGTCCTGAATATAAAGGCAAGTGCAGAATGGAGCTAGCTTTTGTGAAATGGAAGAAGATGATGTTCTCTTACTCTATTTAGGGAGTGCTGTTAGGAGTCAATGGAAAACAAACACTAGCAACCTTCAGAACCATACCAGTATAGATTTATAGTAATGACTCCCAGTTACTGTAAGACTGGTTTTTCATCTGTCCTCTCTTTATTGCACTGTAGCTATTATCCTTGCTGAACTCTGGTACTGCAGATAACGAGGTGTCAGTCATTGTAGGTATCAGGTCTGCCATCTTGCAGGTACTTTGTCTTTTTTTCCCCCTGGAGAACTACATCTCTGACTGCGTATGCTGTACATTTTTACAAACTTGCATTGACCATAAAATCTCACTTATCAGCTACAAATTGCTTTTTGGTAAGTTGCATCATCTTTATCAGTTCTGTAGCGGGAATATTGTTGCAAGTCAATATTAACTGTCTGCATCTACGCTGGTTGGCAAGTACACAACTCGGATAATAGGATATAAAGTTTACAGCGTGTCATTGCAAAGCTAAAATTCAAACAGCAGTTGTAAAGTTAGTTTTGCTTTCTGTAGTTTGTCCTTTTGACACCTTTTTCGAAGTGCATAGATGTCACAATAAAGAAACAGGCCATTAATCAGTGGTGTTTCATGTACTTTCATTATTTCCTTCGTAACTTGATCTTCTGTGGCATTATACGTCACGGTGACTCTACTAAGTGTAGTTGTCAGGTCCTGACAGCACTGAAAAAGCAAGCTTATTGTCCTTCTCCATGAGTTAAGGATCTCATGCTCTTTTTGTCCACATTTGTGCTTTGCTGGGCTTATGTTGTACCTGTGCTTTCAGCCACCTGTATGACTGCTGTTTGTGCTTTTTCTCTGGATGTGGTGACATTTCCAGTTGATGCAAGCATCCAGCTTTGACACTCAATTCTGAGAATTTGTGCAGATACGATGGTCGAACTGCCTTTTCTGCACCGTAATGATTCTGTGATTGGGTTCTGCATCTCTTGTTCATTTTAACCAAGCTAGTTCCTTTACAGGTGCTTATATTGGTGGACTTCAGTTGACCAGGCATTATTGGCACCCTGTAATCTTTGGTGGCTGGAGATTGAGATATTGATAGTGAAGCAGTTATCAAGAAAGACTGCCTTGCTAGGATTTTTGAGCCTTTGATGTTTGGTTTCTTTCAGTGCTGCATTTGATGCCTCCTTTTTTTTTGGAGCTCAGCTGATGAGGGCGAGGGATAAAATGAGTTCAGTTCAGGAGTTGTCTGTATAGCTCATGGTACGTAAGTTTCATGAACATCTGCATTCTCTTGATCGAATGATGACAAGTCGGGGCAAGTGCCAGTGTTTGGACTATGGGTGTTACCATGCTTATCTCATTGATGGAGTAAGGTGTTCACAATGACAAAGTTGCATTCTAGACATTTTTAGGAGGAGGACTCTTTTGTAATTTGCTCTCGTGATTCTTTCATTGCCCATCACACTTTTTTAAAAGAGAAATTTGCATCCTTCCTGATTTTAGGCATTGAAATCTCCAAGAAGGATCCATTTGTCACTGGCTGGGACTCTGGCGAATGATTGCACAAAAACAGTAGAATACCTCCTTCGGTCTCATTTGTAAGAGCAGTTATATTGATGTCATCAGCAGGCTGTTTTATCTTTGGGGTGAGTTGGGCAGCCTTAAGGTGATACTTTCTCACAAATATCCCAAGCACACCAGGGACTTTCCTACTGAGAGTCAAGAGTGTGGTTCTGGAAAAGCACAGCAGGTCAGGCAGCATCCAAGGAGCAGGAAAGTCGACATTTTGGAATTCTTGATGAAGGGCTTATGCCCAAAACGTCAATTCTGCTCCTTGGATGCTGCCTGACCTGCCATGTTTTTCTAGCACCACCCACTCGACTCTGATCTCCAACGTCGGCAGTCCTCACTTTCTTCCCTACTGAGAACCAAGGATAGAGATGAGCTCATGAAAGTGTGAAAATAGATAAGTTCCCTGCGTCAGGTGGGATTTATCCTAGGATTCTCGGGAAGCCAGAACGGAGATTGCAGAGCCTTTGGCTTTGATCTTTGTCATCATTTGTCTTCAGGAATAGTGCCAGAAGACTGGAGGATAGCAAATGTTGTCCCATTGTTCAAGGGGAGTATCACAAACCCTGGTAATTACAGACCAATCAGCCTTCCTTCAGTTGTGGGTAAAGTGTTGGAAAATGTTATAACATGATTTATAATTATCTAGAAAGGATGATGATGAATAGGGACAGTCAAAAATGTTTGGTGAAGGATAGGTCTTGCCTAACAAATCTTATTGAGTTCCTTGAGAAGGTGACCAAACAGGTGGATGAGGGTAAAATGATTGATGTGGTGTATATGGATTTCAGTAAGGTCTTTGATAAGGTAGGCTTTTGCACAAAATACTGAGGCATGGGATTGGGGGTGATTTTTGTGGTTTGGATCAAGAACTGGCTAGCTGAAAGAAGACAGAGGGTGATGGTTGATGGGAAATATTCATCCTTGAGTTCACTTACTTGTGGTGTACCACAAGGATTTGTATTGACGTCACTGCTGTTTGTCATTTTTATAAATGACCTGGATGAGGGCATAGAAGCCAAAAGAGAAAATACTGGAAAATCTCAGCAGGTCTGGCAGCATCTGTAAGGAGAGAAAAGAGTTGAAGTTTTGAGTCTAACTAAACCTTTGTCAAAGCTTAAAAAAAGGGGAGAAATAGGGGGTATTAATACTAGGCTGAGAGAAGATGAGTCATGGCTCCAGAAACAAAGGTAGCAATAAAGAGGTGATAATGACAGTGCATAGAGAGGGTCAGGGTGGGGAGAAAGTAGCATAGAGTACAATAGGTGAGTGGGGGAGTGGATGAAGGTGATAGGTCAGGGAGGAGGGTGGAGTGGATAGGTGGAAAAGGAGCTAGGCAGGTAGGACAAGTCCGGACAAGTCATGGGGACAGTGCTGAGCTGGAAGTTTGGAACTGGGGTGAGGTGGGGGAAGGGGAAATGAGGAAACTGTTGAAGTCCACATTGATGCCCTGGGGTTGAAGTGTTCCGAGGCGGAAGATGAGGCGTTCTTCCTCCAGGTGTCGGGTGCTGAGGGAGCGGTGGTGAAGGAGGCCCAGGACCTCCATGTCCTCGGCAGAGTGGGAGGGGGAGTTGAAATGTTGGGCCACAGGGCAGTGGGGTTGATTGGTGCGGGTGTCCCGGAGATAAAGCGCTCTGAGAGGAGGCGTCCAGTCTCCCCAATATAGAGGAGATCGTTTTGGGAGCAACGGATACAATAAATGATATTGGTGGATCTTCTTTTCCACCTATCCACTCCACCCTCCTCCCTGACCTATCACCTTCATCCCCTCTCCCACTCACCTATTGTACTCTCTGCTTTCTCTCCAATCCCACCATTTATCATTTATCTCTCCACCCTTCAGGCACTCAGCCTGTATTCCTGATGAAGGGCTTTTGCCCGAAACGTCGATTTTACTGCTCGGATGTATGAAAATGGAATAGTCTCTGTTAGATGGGTTTCATATCAGTTTCACAGGTCAACGCAACATTGAGGGCCGGGGTGCCTGTCCTGTACTGTACTGTGCTGTAATGTTCGATGTAAAACCAGAAAGGCACTCTGAGGAGAATGCTTTGTAGAACCTTTCAACGGAGCCAGTTTTTGACTCTCACCATCAACTCCTCAATGTTCCATTCGGTTTGGTCTCGGGAAGTAAATTGGAAAAGCTGTTCCTTGGCCAGAAATGAAAATCCCTGCTGAAATTCCAGAACACTGACCCTTGTCACTGCTGGAAGTTTCCTGTCCCACATTTGGAAAGAAGAACACTGTTGGTTAGTGTTGGGAAGGACTTTCCTTCCTTTTTAAGAAAGTGCCTTCTTCGCAGTCTGTAACTAAATCCAGTATTTGTGCAGGAATCTCCAGATTGGAAAGACATTTATACGGTGGGGTTCATAACATTGAAGGTGATTGGCTTTTTCTTTTGACTTCAGAAGAATCTAGGATTAAGCATTTTCAGTTTAGTTTGCAAGATACTGTAGTTGAGTTTGGAAGCAGATTTAATTTCTTTTCAAAGAGGAGTTCAGGATACAAGTTATTTCAGTAGAAGTGTGTAGTTTGGAAATTTCCCAATCTAGGAGAGTGGTTAGCAATCTGCAGGTTCGAGCGAAGTTTGTTTTTAGAACTCTTAGACCGACATGTCAGTGGATTTGGAAAGGACTCAGTCCACAGCCAGGAATCCGTTCAGGAGAACCTAAAGAGTTAAAGTAAGGATGTATTTTTCTTCGTACTTATCTCTGTAATGGGGAGTGTTGGGAAATAGGTGCACACGTTTTGTGTTTTAAGATAGTGTGTATATTTAGCTTGTTTTTATTCTTATGTAATAAACCTACTCTGTTAAAATCTGTAGTCTTGTGTGAGTATGTTTCACCGACTCTTGTTAACTAAACAACAAATAAACACATGAACTAACAAGCCACCTCTCATTCTGGCCTCTGACTTATTCGGTAGTACCATCAGCCCCACACATACATAAGGAGTACCTTCCAGCCCTATGACAGCTTTCAGCCATTTGAGTGGGATGTCTCCAGTAATGGTCTTCACTCTGCTGGAAACTCAAGAAGAATGCAAGGGGCAGCTTTAACTACTGTCCATGGTGCTCTTTAACCTTTGGCTGCCACCCATGGAGGGGTTTAGGGTAGTGTGCTCAAAGTTAGCTACTGACAGAAATATATTTTTACCCCCTTTCTTCCCTCACCCCCCACAAAAAAAGGGAAATGGGCCAAATTCTGGTAAATGAGACTAGGTTAGATTGGGATGTTGGGTAGGCAAGAAGAGTTGCACCAAAGGGTTCTGTTTTCTTGCTGTAGGCCTGTAACTCTATATGGAATTGTTCAACAGAACAGAAAGTACTGTTCAACCTGTATTCTTTTCGATCCAAAACCAAAATCACTCCCAACGTCTTTGAGACCTTCAGTACGCAAATGATATTCCTACGTGTGCTCCCTCCAGAATGTGATCTCCTTTGTCCTCATCCCTTTTTGACACATGCAACCAAAATAGGCTTGTCCAAAAGCACACAGAAGGCTAAAGCCCTCTGCCGACATCTCCATACCAAGCCCCACCCCATCCTGACATTTGTTCAAGATTGATGGAATATTCTGAAAGAGTACAAGCTAGTTTCATTACTTTGTGCCCAACATCGCCCAACAAAGGCAGAAATGACTAACTAATTCATTGTCTCATTCGGTGCATCAGCCTAACTTTCAGACAGCTGTGGAGCAGAGTTTTTGATGGCCAGGATCCCAAAGCTAAGGTTATGGGTTACGAGGCAGCAGTGAGTCAGAGTCTTGGATAACCTATAGTACACCCCTCCATAGCAATGGCGAAGTACCACTGGTGGTATATATACACAAGATTCACCCTCTGAGAAGGCAAGATGAGCCATTCAACAGTAACACTCGCTCCCAAACCAGCTTGCCCACCCTCAATGCACTAATCATTCAAAACAAGGGACCTGCATATATGCCTGACGCTAAATCTTAAAGTTCTACTTGGAACTTGGTCAAGGCTGGACAACTGCAAATACTTCTGCAGGATCTTCAGAGCAATCCTGAAACAGTCAAACATTCCTGTCCATCCATGGCAGACCCTGGCTCGTAACTGACCCAAACTGAGAAGGCTCACTCAGGAAGGCATGGAACACATTGGGATACTTTGGGAGAAGGCAGTCATGAAAATCTATGTAACAGGACCTGCAGCAGCTTCCAAACAAGCCTTCCCTTCATTCCTTTAAGCACCACCTGCTTCATGTGACAGAGTCTGCAGACTGTGTATTGGACCCAATGATCATTTCAAAACGATCAAACACCGAGTGGGGACAGGTATAAATGAGGAATATGCAACTGTATTTTCTCTAATGTTCAAGTACATTTCTAATTATTGCATTTATATAACCATCTAGCTATGAAGTGATGCAACAGAAATTGCATCTTGTGTACTGCGTGCAGAAAAACATACCATGTGGATTCACTGCAAACAGCCCTTATCAAATTAACTTTTTATTGAATTGGAAGCTAGGGTCCTGAGCCTAAATCAAGGGAACTATGAAGGTTTAAGGTGCAAATTGGAAAGGATATATTGGGGAACCTTACTAAAAGGATTGAAAGTGGGTTGGAAATGGTTCTTATTTAAAGAAAGTGTGCATGAATTGCATTATTAACTCATGTCTAGTGCAAAAATATGGCTATGGCTATGGCTTACAAAAGAAATTGGGCATTGTATTAGATCCAAAGAGAAGATGCATAAAGTCACCAGAAAAGGTAGCAAGCCTGAGGATTGGGAGCATTTTATAATTCAACACGAGAATAAAGTTTGATCAAGGGGGAATAAAGAGTGTGAGTGTAAAATTGCAGGGAACATAAAAACTGACCACAAAACTTCATGTACTTAATGAGAAAAAGAATACTAAAGGAAAATGAAAATACCTTGTAATGAGGAACAAATGTGTCAGAATAAGCACATGATTTGATTCTGTCTTCACAAGAGAAGACCTAATCTGTTAGAAATGTGAAGGAATCAAAGGTCTAGTGAAAAGGCAGGAATGAAGGAAATTTTTGTTAGGAAAATGGTGCAGAACCTTAATGGGTTTAAAAGCTGGCAAATAACCTCTATCCCAGTGTACTAGAAGAAAGGCCCTGGAAATATTGGATGCATCAGTTGTCATCTTCCAAAATTTATAGATTCTGGAGCATTTCCTTCAGCTTGGAGACTGGTAAATATAGCCTTACTATTTTAAAAATGGTAGGGAGGAAAACCAGAATTAAGGACCAATTAGCCTAATATCAGCAGTGGGGAAAATACTAGTGTCTTTTCCAAAAGACATAAGAGAATGCTTGGAAAGCATTGATGGAATTGGACAAAGCGATCGTGGGTTTATGCAAGGCAATTTGTATTTGATCTATCTGCTGGAATTATTTGAGGATATGACCCAAAGGATAAGAGAGGAAACAGTGGATATGTTGTATTCTGGATTTTCAGGAGGCTTTTGATGAAGGTAGTGGACATATTTAAAGCACATAGGATTGGGAGGCCATATGTTGGTATGGTTCAAGAATTGTTTGACAGACAGGAAACGGGGGAGGGAGTGGATATTTATCTTTGAATGGCAGGCAGTGACTAGATCAGTGGTTGAGCTGTTCACTATATATAAATGATTAGGATGAGGGAACCAAATGGAATATTTCAGAGTTTGTTGATGGCATAAAACTGGGCAGGGTTAAGTGCTGTGAGAAAGATACAAGGAGGCGTCAAGATGACTGAGTAGACAAATGTGGTAGGTGCAGTACAACATTGCTAAATGTGAACTTGTGCAGATTTGCAAAGTGTGGAAAAATAAAATGCAGCAGATAATTTTCCACGACTGTGGATGTTAAGTTGCTGACTATATCCAAGAAAGAGGTAGATACCAAACATTTGGATTTTAAAGGCGTCCAAGGAAATGGGGAGAAAACATGGAAGTGAGATTGAGGGTCAGGCCTGATCATGTTGATTGCAGAGCAGTCTGAGGGCTGAATAGCCTATTGCTTGTTGCTACGTAAGGGGCTGTGGAGGTGTGTTGGTAGTGAATGTTCTGAGAACAGCCTGCATCTTGGTTCACGGTGAAACATTGCAGGGCCATTTCCCAGTGTTTGTACAACTCTCATGGCTTAATTTTCTTCAAGTTACCCTCCCAACCATTGTCAGCTAGTTGTAGAAACCGTCCTTTCCGTCTTGTGTAGAGTCGAGGGTTGGGGCATCAATGCTGACAAGGTCGACGAGCCCATCGGATGTGTGGAGTCGAAGTGAGAAAATCTGCTCCATCCCATTCTTGCTAGGCTCTACCATCTTCAGCAGCAAGTTCTTCATGGCAAAGTCTGGGAGAACAGAACACTGATGATGCACACCAAGGCTACAGTCTATAGGGCCTGTGTCCTCAGCACACTGCTGTATGGCAGTGAGACCTGGAGCCTCTAGGCCAGCCAAGAGCGGCGTCTCAACGCCTCCCCCCTTCACAGCCTGAAACACATCCTGGACATCAAGTGGACTGACCGAGTCACCAACAATGAGATCCTGGCCCAAGCCCAGATACCCAGCCTCTTCACCCTGCTCTGACAATGCTGCCTCCACTGTCTGGGCCATGTATACCGCATGTCAGATGGGAGGATCCCCAAAGACCTGCTGTACGGGGAAGCTGGCCTCCGACGAGAGCACAAGGACGGCCCCATCTTCGTTTCAGAGATGTTTGCAACAGAGTCCCGATGTCACTGAACATGAACGTTGAGAGGTGGGAGATTTTGCAAGCGATCACTCTCGCTGGAGGCTGGAATTACACAGAGGTCTTAAAAAGGAGAGAAACTGAGGCTTGCTGCTGAAGAAAAGTGCACTCACCGACAAAACAACAGCACCAAGACAATTCCTGAGGACAGCGCCTTCAAGTGCAGTCGCTGCAGCTGAGACTGCCAGTCCCCTGTGGGCCTCTACTGCTACCACAGGCGCTGCTCTACCAACAAAGACTGAAGCAAGACCTCCCGGGCTCAGGTCTCGTGAGACTAACGGATGCTACCAAGAACCCTCCAAACCACTCCTCATCCTGATTTGGAAATCTATTGCTCTTCCATTGGTGTTGCTGGGTCAAAATCTTGGAATTCCTTCCCCTTGTGCGTCTACCTAAAGCACTTGTACTGTAGCAGTTCAAGAAGGCAGCTGGCCACCACCATCTCAAAGACAACTAGGGACGGGCAATAAATGCTGGGCCCAGCCAGCAATGCTCATGAGTGATTAAACAGAAATTATAATGGCTCCCCCAATTGGTCCCCTTAAGTCAGTGTGCGTTGTAAGTGGCAACCTGACAATTGGAAAAAAGACAATGTATTTTTGTCTTAAACAGCTTGACCATTTTTGGCCTACTGATTTGGAGCTTCATGGGAAAAGTGAACAGCTGGTTTCTACTATTGCTTTTCCACATGGTGACCTAATGATCTCAGCTTCTGGAGCAGAGTGATGGGAAAAATCTGAATTGCAGTAACAATAGGATGCCTTTGTCCATCCCCACTAAATAGTCTTGAATGTTTTGGTGGATATTAGAACACATCTCCAGTTTGGTCCTTTATAATGAGGCTGAAGTGGTGTTTTTGATTTTGGGCCTGACAGCCATTGACAAATCCAAGCCTCTCATTAAAAGCAAAATATTGCAAATGTTGGAAATTTGGAATAAAAACAAAGTTTTAGAGAAACTCAGTAGGTCTGGCAACATCATCTGTGAAGAACAGCCGAGTTAGCATTTCATTTCATAGTTTCCATGCCAATCAATGTTCCACCATATCAGCACCTTGTGAACTAGTCTCGATCCAATGTGAGGCTATATGTCACTGTCTTTTCCACTGAATGATTTAACTGCCCAACGTCAATGCAGATGGATGATCAAGCTGGTTTGGACTTGCCAGCCTGAATCTGAATGACAGTCGGGTAGATGGAGTGAGCTATTTATTTTCCACTGCTCCATGTTTCCGTATTCCACTGGTTTACTGTAAAGGCCTGCAACCTGGATTTTTCTGGGGGTGGGTTTTGTTTAAAAATAGCAAGTGGCAGACGTTTGCAGCAGTAATTGTTTCAGATATTTTTCTCGTGTTGCTGGGTCACCTACAGAGGTATTCCCTCCAATGTAAGTTGTCACTTTTGATATGTAAGGTCAAAAATTACTCTCTTGGACATCCTCATAAAATTCAAAGGTCTTCCTTAAGTCTTAAAATAGCATAACAGTGCCGCTTTTATTTGGTCAATTTATAGCTTTATTTTGAAATATGTCACTTGTTCCCACAGAGTTTTGCAGGCATGCTGCGAGGGAAAGGTGATCTCTGATATTGCTGACACTAATGAACTGTGTACTTGGAACTACTACAAAATAATACAGTATAAGACGGTGAGATCTCTTCTGGAGTACTGTGTACAGTTGTGGTCTCCCAGTTATAGGGAGGATATTATTAAGCTGGAGAGAATTCAAAAGAGATTTACCAGGATGTGGCCGGGTTTGGAGAGTTTGAGTTATAAGGAAAAGCAGGGTAGGCTGGAACGTATTTCACTGGAGTGTAGGAGATTGAGAGGTGACCTTTTATAAAGGTTTATAAAATAATGAATGGCAGGTGTTTTTTCCCCAGGGTGGGGGATTTCAAGACCAGCGGGCTTATTTTTAAGGTGAGAAAGATGTTTTAGAAAGACCTGAGCAATTTTTATTTTTACAGTGGTTTGTCTGTCGAATGAGCTTGCAGAGGAAGTGGTGGGTGTGGGTACGGTATTGTTTAGAAGATATTTGGATAAGTATATGAATAGGAAATGCTTGGACACATATGGGCCACGTCCAGGCAGGTGGTACTGAAGGGCCTGTGTCCGTGTTGTATTACTCAGTAAGAAAGTATCCCTGTAGCTAGCACTGTACCATGTGAATGGTATTGTGTGAGGTAGGAATTACTATCTATCTTCTGACAAAGTAGTATATGTCTACTGATCTGCCCTTTTGCTTCCAATTTCACTTTTCAGTGGAAAGGAAGGAGGGCAAGCCATTTATAGCAGGGGTCTTCAGTTTGTAAGAGCATAGCATCAAGAAGCTATTTGACCCTTTGAATCTGATCCACAATTCAGTGATAGCTGACCCAGCTATGGTGTCAACTCCACTTTGTCGTATTTTTCACTGTCCTGATGCCTGAATTTTTGCTTCTGGGAAAATAGTGTTTGAATAAACCTGTTTGAAGCTTATTTGATTTGATTTATTGTCATGTATGCCTAACTGAAAAGCTTTGTTCACAAACAGTACAGGCAGATCATAGTAAGCAAGGACAGACCGTTCATAGGATGGAAAAGAGAACTAGAGCTATACAGGTTACGTTGCACATGGCATGTACCATGCATGACCAATATTAGCAAGATCAGCATTATTTGAAGTTAGAGAGTCATGCATCAGTCTAATAATGGCAGGGAAGAAGCTGTTCTTGAACCTGGTGTGTGTGTGTGTGTTTTTTTTTAAGCTTCTGTGCCTTTTGCCTGATGGAAGAGATTGTAGGAGAGCATTGCTGGGGTGTGATGGTTCTTTGATGTTGGCAGCCTTTCCGCAGCAGTGATCCGTGTAAATGGAGTCCATGGATGAGAGGTTGTGTTCTGAGACGGTCTGGGCTGTGCACACCGTCTTGTGTAGTTTCTTACAGTCCTGGGCAGAGCAGTTGCCGTACCAGGCCATTGTGCATAGGGGACAGTATGCTTTCAATGGTGCATCTGTAAAAGTTGATGAGGGACCTTATGGACAGGCCAAATTTCCTGAGCTGCTTACTTTTAAAACTACCAGGAAAATGACCTTCCCTTGCAGGTAGACAAACTGACCTGTGGTAGGGTGAGAACACTGTTTGTTTGTAATGCTATTTATTTGCTGATTCCTGTGATTCGAGAAGGCTACTTTCTCCAATGACCAGAAACCAGAGGGTTAGATAGGGTGGACAGTGAGAGCCTTTTTCCTCAGATGGTGATGGCTAGCATGAGGGTTCATAGCTTTAAGTTGAGGGTTGAGAGATTTAGGGCAGATGTCAGTGGTAGTTTCTTTACTCAGAGTAGTAGGGGTGTGGAATGTACTGCCTCTAACAGTAGTAAACTCACCAACTTTAAGGGCATTTAATTGGTCATTGGATAGGCATATGGACGAGAATGGGATAGTGTAGGTTAGATGGGCTTCAGATTGGTTCCACAGGTGGGTGCAGCATCGAGAGCTGAAGGGCCTGTACTGTGCTGTAATGTTCTATGTTTTAAATGCACCATACCAACTGGAGTCTTACCAACATGTGAACTGGATTTTTTCCCCCCCTTGTGTTTTGTTGTATTACTGGCAACAACGACTGAAAGTTGTGCCCATTGCTCCAGAACGGCAGATGAAAAGTGCACAAACTCCTTTTTCATGCAGTGGCTGTGCAAAAGGCTGTTGTACAAACGATTCACAACGGTGAAACTACAAGCAACGTAGTGGCTGCATTTGCCTGTCAAACTCTGTGAAGAATGTGTTTGTGGAGTTGCTTTTAACATCCCCTCAGGATCCAAAGACTTGGCAAAATTAACTTATCACTGTTCATGTTTGTTTTATGTCTCATTTGTCGAGTCTTGAGCAACATCAGTGAAGCAGCTTTTTTTTTAAATTTTCTTTTGGTGAGGAACGTTAATGCTGGCAAGGTGTTTCCTTTTTGGAGGCATTGTAACACAATCTTGTGTGTTACCAAATTAATTGTAGCAGGCTAATACAAAATAAGTATTTTTTATACTGTCTTAGAAATATGGCTCACACCCAAATATAGTGTGTCCTTACTACGACCAGTGACATTTCCATTTTCTATTTTATAATGTTTATCGTTGTAGATTAAAAACCAATTTTGCCCCTGTGTATGCAAGATACTTAACAGTACTTTGTTTAAAAAAGTGAGGGCTTCAATTCCATTTCAAAAAGATCATTCTTCCCTACTAGCTCCACAGAGGATATCTGAATAATTCCTTTCTATGTTCCTAAAATTGTTTTCATTTGGTTCATGTGTCTGTAAACTAGTTTTTCACAGCTGTAGTGATTCCTACCACGATTGCTGTTTGTGGCAAAGCATTCCTTGCTCCAACAATTCTGTGCAGCGATGTTTGTCCCAACCGTTTTTAATATGCTGATACTTGACCCTTGTTAAAGGAGAGAATCCTTCCTTTGACAAATATTTTATTATAATGGAATTGTGATATCTCTCTTGGATGTTCCCCTCTTATGGACTCAAGAGTTTCTGATCTCAAGTCTATCTTTACAGTAGTTTCTCATCCGAAGTACCATCCTGATGTGTATGTTTCCCTCGGAGGCGTTTAATGGGTTTTCTTTTAATGGGATGTCAGAAATCCACAAAATATACTGTATAACGTGAACATCGTGATGTATATTTTTAAGGTTGTTTCTGGTCCTTTTGTAATTGTATCCCTCAATCAAAACTCAACATACCATTGGCACTCGCAGTTTTATTTACCTGAGCACTCTGGTTGCTAAAAGCTTCCTCCAACCAAGGATAACTATAGTACATGGCTGAATTGATTGCACCCATTCCCCAATAATACTGCAGTACGTGCTCCCAGCTGACTGCAGGCCGGGGTACCTGCTGCAAGGCTATACTCAATTAACATTTTGCCCAACTCAATAACCATATGTCAGTCCAGGACATCATACCCTCTTCTTTCTATTCAAAAGGTCTACTAGTTCTCCTGAAAGGAGACCTCTCTTTCTCTAGAAGGGATTGTCCCTGCTAACCCCACCCTCCCTAAAAATGTAATGTTTTGTCTTTTGTGATTTCTTTCTTAAATCCTCCCACTGAACTATCACAGGATTAATGCCTCCGCATCCCATCATGTGTTTGGCTCTAACTTCTAAAGGAATTTTAGTGGAGTTTTTTGGTCCCTGGAGCTCCTTCAGCACAAATGTTAAATTACTTGCCCCCCTTCCCTTTGTGAATGTCATTTCTCAGAGAGCTCCTAGGGGTTGTAGGAGGAGCTCGGTAACAGCTGCTTGTTTTGTAGAGGAGTCAGAGAGAGGCACAGCACAGAAACAGATCCTTTGGTCTAACTTTGTTGAAAGCATACAGCCCATTTATTAAGTGTAGGATGATGGCACGGCATTCCAGAAGATTATTGTCACTTCAGTACTTAGTGCTGCTGGTAAACAGGTTTGAATCTGAGAAGATTCCATCAAATTAATCAAGTACATCAAGACGGAACTGCTAAATGATTATTATGTCCAAACTTGATTACTGTGCACATAATCCTGTTTATACGCAGATAAAAACTGAAAGAACTGCAGGTGCTGTAAATCAGAAATGAAAACAGAAGTTGCTGGAAAAGCTCAGCAGGCCTGGCAACATCTGTGAAGAGAAATCAGAGTTAACGTTTCTGATCAAGTGACCCTTCCTCAGACAGGAAGGGTTACCAGACCCGATACGTTAACTCTGATTTCTTTTCACAGATGTTGCCAGACCTGCTGAGCTTTTCCAGCAATTTCTGCTTTTGTTTCTGTATATGCACAGGATCTGAAACTGATGCCGACATTCTGAGGAATAAATTCCTGCATGAGTTAGGCTGATTCTAGTTTGATGGTTGTTGAACCTACAAGTTTTTAAGATGTTTTATCTTGCTGCACCAGGACCCATTTGTCTCTCTTGAAAGGATTTAATCTCTTAAAGCTGGTTTCTGACACCGCCATTACGTAATATTAAATGCTAAATGATAAATAGATATTTCCAAATTAAAGAGCTTAGGTGAAGAAACAATGCAAGGATTTTAAAAATGTAGAAAGTAAGATAAATCGTCAATCCATCACTCGTCAGATTCTGCATGTTGAACATGGACCAATGTAAGCAGTGCTGTTGTGTTTAAGTTCTGGATGAGCCTGCAGGGGTAAGGGTCCTGGATGTGCTTACATTTTCAGGACCGTAGCAGTATGATGAGCCACATTTGGTTACATGACAGTGAAATCTGTTCCTCGTTCTCTGTTTTCGACAAGATTTAACTCTCAGATGTTATAGCAGTTTTACTATTTTAAGTGGTTATTAGTCCTGCTTAGGTAATTTTTTTGTATTTCTAGTTCATAGAACATTCCAGCGCAGTACAGGTTCTTCAGCCCTCAGTGTTGCGCCGACTTGTGAAATCAATCTGAAGCCCATCTAACCTACACTATTCCATTTTTGTCCAAATGTTTATCCAGGGATCATTTAAATGCCCTTTAATGTTGGTGAGTCTACTACTGTTGCAGGCAGGGTGTTCCACTACTACTGTCTGAATAAAGAAACTATCTCTGACATCTGTCCTATATCTTATCACGTGTCAGTTTAAAGCCATGTCCCCTCGTGCTAGCCACCACCCTCTGAGGAAAAAGGCTGTCACTGCCCACCCTATCTAACCCTCTGGTTATCTTATATGTCTCAATTAAGTCACCTCACAACCTTCTTCTCTCCAACGAAAACAGCCTCAAGTCCCTCAGCCTTTCCTCATAAGAGCCCCCCTCTCCATACCAGGCAACATCCTAGTTAATCTCCTCCGAACCCTTTCCAAGCTTCATCATCCTTCTTATAATGCGGTGACCAGAACTGGATGCAATACTCCCAAGTGCAGCCACACCAGAGTTTTGTAAAGCTGCAACATGACCTCATGGCTCCAAAACTCAATCCCTCTACCAATAAAATCTAACATACCATATGCCTCCTTAACAGCCCTACCAACCTGAGTGGCAACTTTCAGGGATCTATGTTCATGGACACTGAGATCTCTCTCCTTATCTAAACTACCAAGAATCTTACCATTAGCCCAGTACTCTACATTCCTGTTGCTCCTTGCAGTGTGAATCACCTCAGTTTTCCACTTTAAACTCATTTCATTTGCCACCTTTCAACCCAGCTCTGCAGCTGATCTATGTCCCTCTGTAACCTGCAACATCCTTCAGCACAGTCCACAACTGCACTGACCTTAGTGTCATCTGCAAAATTACTAACCCATCCTTTCTATGCCCTCATCCAGGTCATTTATAAAAATGACAAACAGCAGTGGACCCAAAACGGATCCTTGTGGGGCACCACTAGTAACTGAACTCCAGGATGAATGTTTCCCATCAACCACCACTCTGTCTTCTTTCAGCTAGCCAATTGCTGATCCAAACTGCTAAATTACCCTCAACCCTATGCCTCTGTATTATGTGCAATAACCTACCGTGGGGAACCTTATCAAAACCTTACTGAAATTCATGTACATCACATCATTTGCTAATCCTCATCCATCTGTTTGGTCACCACCTCAAAGAACTCAATAAGGTTTGTGAGGCACGACCTACCCTTCACAAAACTATGTTGCCTATCCGTAATCAATTTCTTTCTTTCTTTCTAGATGATTAGAAATCCTATGCCTTATGATCTTTTCGAATTCTTTACCCACAACTGAAATAAGGCTCACTGGTCTATAATTACCAGGGTTGTCTCTACTCCCTTATTTGAACAAGGGGGCAACATTTGCTATCCTCCAGTCTTCTGGCACTGTTCCTGTAGACAATGCTGCTATAAAGATCAAAGCCAAAGGCTCTGCAATCTCCTCCCTGGCTTCCCAGAGAATCCTGGGATAAATCCCATCCGGCCCAGGGTCGGATAAATCCCATCCGGTCTATTTTCACACGTTCCTAATGTGCCGGTTTGGATTATCCTTTTACGTGTCTCTGGCTGCCCCTGCTTAAGGTGACTGTTTCAGAAATAAAAGATATGTGCAATTTTAACATGAAAGACCAAAAGAGATTCTGGATAAACTGGTTAGCTGATCTATGTTTTAAAATATAATTTTTTGTCCCTGTTCCTGCAGGAGCAATTTACAGCTTGTCAATTATCCTTGCTCCAACTATTCACTCTTTCCTGTACCTTTGATTCTGTGCCCAATTTTGTCAACTGGGGAGTATATTTTCACACTTAACTCTACAATTTTTTTGGGATTCAATTCCTTCAAAGTGTAGTGAGATTGTTACTAGGGAAGTTTGTCATGTTTGTTAGCCTCGGATCAGCAGTCCGGGCACTTGCTGCTTATCCTCGCCATTTCAAAGTTGAGTCTGTGTCTTTCTCTCGGGACTAGCTATTCGAAGTCCTCACATACTAACAAATAAAGACTGCATTTCCACAACACAGTGATTTTATTTTCAAATTTTGAACAAGAACATCATCTTGTATAGGAGAGGTCGTGTGTTAGCTAGAATTTAGTACATTCATCCCTCCGTTTGTATTGGAGGATACAGAGGTCACCCTCAGTTTAATCTGCGGTTTTGATTGTATGATTTGAGTTCAGGTGTGTATGAGCTTTTTCTTTAGCGAAACGTTGTGAGTGACGGGAGGAGTTGGGGTCACATCTGAGAAGAGACCCGAGTAGAAGGTTTACTCACCACTTCAACTGCTGAGGTTTATTTCATGTTAAATATGACAGAGATTGGAGGGTAAAGTCAATAAACCACTGTCCATTCAGTGCTGGGACCTTGTCTCTCATTTACAGTTATCTGACACAAAATCTCTTGTAAGTTCTAATATAAAATATATTTGAAAAATCTTAAATAAGCTGATGATTAACATGGGTCCAGAGTACACAACCAGTCACATATTGGCAATGTATCAGGCCACTGGAAAGTTGGTATAGAGAATGGAACCATTTCACAGTTAATGCACTGAGGAATGGCACTCTTGGGAAGACTGTTTGGCAGAGTGCCAGGCACATTGGTCTGCATCTAACCGTATTATACCTGCCATGGAAAGGGAATAGCTGACAGGTAGTACTACAAATGGAGTCATGTTCTATTTTTCAGTGTTAATATCCTGAATCTGAGGTACAAAAGATGCATCTTTTTAAAAGAAAGTAGGATTATACAAATGTATATACCATTGCCAAATTGGGGCATTTGACGAATTGTGTCTGAGATTAATCACTTGAAGTCAGTCTCCTGCACCCTATCGATGAGAGCGGTGTTAAGAAGCTGAAGTATTTGCAAGTAGGTCTTTGCAATGGAACCTATTCCTACTTGCAAATACTTCTGCATTTATGTAAAAATCACGTATAAGAAGTATATAATGGGTAAAATAAGTACACGCTTTATAAGCCTGACTACTAGGAATCAAATTTCCAGCAGCACTGTGGTTTTTTGAGTCATACTGCATGGAAACAGACCCTTCGGTTGAACTCATCCATGCCAACCTTCGTGAGGTGTTTGCATTAATACAGTGTTTATTCAAGTCTGTTGCTTGATTCTAACAAGTTGTCAGAACATGACCCAAATAAGCAGGTAGAATGTAAATACCACCTACATGAATCAAACTAGATGTGAATTTAATTTGGTTATTAGATTGTCACTTTATTTGAGATTTGAAAGAACTTCCTTCAGGTGGTAATTACTTTGGATTAAAGTCAGGACTGTTTTACAAATGCATCATAGAATTCAAGATCCAGTGTTTTTAAAGGATATTTGCAATTTCAGTCTAACCTGTGCTGCAACTTCTGTCATTGGTGCCCCTTTGTCTAGCAGAGAAAATGCTTCTGCAATGTCACAATCAACTTAAATGAGATGCTCAGTGTAGCTTTGCACATATCCAACAGCTCTCTGATCCATGGACACAAACTCTTATTCAGTGTAGGTTTGAGGGATAAGCCAAAGAGAAGTCAACCAGTTGCATACACAGTCCCCTATGTACTGCTTGTTCTAGGAATGTTTATGAGCCTAGCACTTAACTGCCTATTCCTGCAGGACTGATTTGCTGGTTTGCTGGGTCACATGAGAGGACGTTAAGTGTGTCCATGTAATGTGCAGGCACAGGCTGAGATTCATTCCTAGTTGTTGATCCAGTTGCACTTTTATAATAATCTGGTTATATGGTATTTGATTACATACAAATAACCAAGTTTTGCAACTTGCTGCTGTGATATTTCCAGCTCAGTACCATACCACCTTTGTATTCATTGAACCCCTTTTGTGGTGTGCATTTTAGTTTTGAGGATTTTAGAACTGCTTCTCAGCTGGTTTGAAAGCTGAACTTTATATGAAAGTAATAGAGCTGCATCAGTATTCTCACAACCCCTTACTTGGTGTCAGCAGTAGCTCAGTGGAACGGAGTTGGATGAATATAGGTTCCAATCTGACAGAGACCTAGCATATATACTCAAAATTATATGAGAAAGTACTAGAGAAGCTATTTTTCAGATTAAACCAAAGCCCCTTTTTCCTTTTCCCTGAATGTAAAAGATCCGAGGGTACTGTTTGAAGAGCAGGATAATTCTTTGATGTCTTAAACAGTATTGATCTCTCCCAAATTCTCCAGAACAGGTTTCCTTATTATTTATCTCATTGCCATTTCTCACCACCCAACATGATTAAGCGTTGAATAATTATCAACAATATCTTCAAGTCCTTTCGTCGTCGGGGTGTATATCATGGAAGCTCAATGTTTGCTTCATTGTCACATTTCCCTACGTATAGGAATGTTGATGGTTTTCGTTTGACACAATGTGATGTTTACGTTCCTGTACAAATGCAACTTCTTTGTTTCTGCAACTGATTCTTTTTGGGGTGAATGTGATCCCAATAACAAGACTTTGAGTGCAAAACATTCACAATCGTATTTTAGCTATGTATTTTAGCTGTCAAGGTAGATTTCTGGCCCCGCCTACAAGCATTTCCACTCACCCACGCAGTACCGTCTTTATCTTTGAGAGGAAAGTAGTTGTGAACAAAAGCACTTTACTAAATTCCTCTCTTCTTGATCCTGCTTCAACCAGTGATAGTTAAAGAACAGTGCAGCGCAGGACAGGCCTTTTTGGCCCTTCAACCCTGTGCTGACCCATTTTGCTCTTCCATACTAAAACTGTCTTCACTTACAGGATCCAAATCCTCTATTCCCTTCCTATTCACATATCCGTCCAGGTGTTTCTTGAAAGCTGCTGTTGTAAGTGCTTCCACCACCCGCTCTGGCAGTATGTTCCAGGCACTCACCAGCCTCTGTGTGATAAACCTGCCTCACACTTCTCTTTTAAACTTCCCCCCTCGCACTGTGAACCTGTGTCCCCTAGTAATTGACTTTTCCACCCTTGGGAAAAGCCTCATACTGATTTTCACTCTATCCAGGCCATTCGCAATCTTAGAAACTTTCTCAACCTCCTGCATTCCAGTGAAAACAAACCCAGTCTATCTAGCCTTTCTTCATAGCTAAAATCCCCCATACCAGGCAACATCCTGGTAAACATTTCTGTACCCTCTCCAAAGCATCTACATCCTTCTGGTAGTGTGGTGACCAGAACTGTCCGCAATATTCCAAGTGCAGTCTAACTGAAGTTCAATAAACCTGCAGCATAATTTGCTTATTATACTTAATTCCTCTTCCAACGACGGCAAGCATGTCATAGGCCTTTTTATCTACCTGTGCTGCTACCTTCTGTGATCTGTGGACCTGCCCACCCAGATCCCTCTGACTATCAATATTTATCAGGTTTTGCCATTTTAGTTTAATTTCCACCTGTATTTGACCATCCAAAATGTATCATCTTATATCCACCCAGAGTTGTTGGAATATATGTCCACATTATGGGAAGAGATATTGAATTTGGGTTCTTCTACATCTGACGTTATTACATTTTGTTGGTTGTTGCTGGCTGTGTATGTTAAGCTTTTATATTATAGAAACTGATGTGATTCCATACTCCTTTTACACAGGATCTTTGAAAGAATGGATTAAGAAAGTCTCAAGGTGGTTTGCACCCCAAGTGGAAGATGCCAACCTCCCAATGAACCCAGCAACACTGGAGCAAGGAACATGGCGAAGTGAGGGCACGAGTGTTGTGGAGGGAACAGCTTGGTTGCTTTCTCACAGCACGTGGCAAAGTGTAGAAAGGTTACCATGGTAACTGTCATCACAGAGCAGTTACAGAAACAAAGTTTGGATGACCTGACTTGTAAAGCCTTTAATATTAATTTGGTAAGAGAAACACGCACAACACCTACGAGCTCTTTTTGCCATGTATGCAGTACATTGAGGTCAAGATTTCTTTTCAATGCCTGTTTTAACCTGTTTGAGAATTTTGCATGTGTCCGTAGGTAAGAGCTGAGAATAACCACAACACTTTGACAGCAGTCACTCAGCACAACCAGTTGTTGCTAATGGTATTCAAGAGAGAGCTGCTTGCCTGTGCAACTTAAAATAGAAACCTTTGCATTTAATTACAAAATGAAATTGCTGAAACTGAACAGCCTGTATGGTGGAGAACAGTGACAAACATAAAATGACCCCATTTTGGATTTATTTTGTCCCATTTCACATCAAATGATCATGATGTCCACTGTGAGGCATATGGAAGAATTGAGTTTCTCAAGGGACCTCTGAAGTTGGTTCTGTTAGACTGGAGAGGAACTAAATTACTGCCTTTTTACTTTCTAATCTCCTCTCAGTCTTTGTCATACCATCCTGTTGTCTTCTGCTCGATTCACACATTCTATACACGTTGCTTGTGGTTTTATTTACATACACACGGCCCTGGATAATGAGTCATCTTCCTTCTGGTAATCTTGAGTTCTGAAGAGACGAAATTGGAAGTCTTGAAGCATTTTAACATAAAGTAGTTATTTAGACAGCTTGCTCTCTGTTTTACTAAGCTGGTATACAGTTGACCTTGTATGGCAGTGGTTTTGAAATTTCATCTATGGGATATTTTTGGCATCCCCACTCTTGGGGACCGCAGCTCGAATTCTACTTTAAAAAATGCTAATTCTCCGTAAGAAAGGAGAGCCATTGTTGCATTGCGTATATTCAAATGCGCATAGGTAATGTGAAGTGAACTTGAAAATCTATAATTTAAATACAGAAATCTTGATGGACTCCCAGGTTTCCTTCATATCCCCTCTTTAAAACAAGCCCCAATAAATCTTTCCTTCCTGCTAGTCATAGGTTTTTCAACTTCTGTGCTTGACCTGTTCATGAGGTGCACTCACTCAGGAAAGTCTTAGCCTGGATGGTCAAGTCTCATATGATGTGATTTCTTATTCACGTGGAAAATTTGTGTTGGTTTAAATAGCAAGATTCTACATTGGGTTTTTTTGCTGTGTTTTCTTTTGTTGTAGAGTAACCTGATGTTTGTGAAGTTGAGAATCTGGGCATGTAATACTTTTTTACATATTGCATTCAACACGTCCTAGGCCTAGCTATGGGTAATGCTTCCTTTGAGTTGTTGCAGTGTGCACTAGTCTTGCAAGTTAGATGTAAATATTATATATGGTATGTATTTGGTATATAGTGTGGATCTGCACCAAGTAACTTAAAACTGGTTTGGCATTACCCTGTTCTCACATTATGTGATCAGATCTTTACTGTAAATAAAGCTAGATGATACTGAGATAGTTTGACTAGTGTTCTGTGAATTGTCTAGCACAGTTCTATTCATTTTGTTTGATTGAAAAATACAACTGCCTTATTGTAATATAGAAAAGGGCAAGGATACTCCTATATGATGACAGATATCCTGCATTTTTCTTTTAATATGTAAGAGTCTTAAAAAATATTCTTGTTTATAAAAATAGAAAATCAGTTTTACAATAAAATTCAGCACAGGACACGTTGTTTTCTGTCATCAGACTGTATCTGAGCCTGTGTTATCCAATGCCTATAAACACAAAAGAGTTTAGTGAAAAACTTCCATGCTGTCATACTATTGTCATTTGATCCAGTATTGACTGGAGGCTCTTCTGCCATCTGTATTAAGGATGGCATTCCAATCTTGAAGGATAGAGAAAATGTTTTCAGGCACGCCAATGGGCTCATTGAAAAGGGAACAAATTGACAGTTTTGTTTGGGAGAGACTTGCCACAAACGATGTGTATGTGGCATCACCCCATTGAACAGGTTGCAACATGGTCAAAAAATGATTTCTATGGATGGTGATGAAAAGTCAGTGACAATGATTTGCAGAGTATGGTTTTGGTGAGTGTGACTACGTCAGGCTGTTGTTTGACTTATCCGTGGGATGCCTCTCCCAATTTTGACATGGCAGCATTTTAGTGACCAGGATTCTGCAGGATCGGCTGATACTTCTGCTGCCTGGGTCTGTCTAATTTTGTTATGGTTTGACACTTTCTGTCACAGCCATTCGATAGAATGTCTTGCTAGACTCCTTTAAAAGGCAGTTATTATTGCTCGATTTGAAATGCCAGGACCTGTGCCACTAAGGTCCTACTTTTATTTCACCAATGAATACTTTGGGACTTTACAAAAATTTGTGATGAAGTCTCCAAGTCTCTCTACTAAATTTTTCTCGTCAACACCAACCAACAAAGGTGGCCCCCTCACAGACTGTCCTTTTGCAGGGAAAAAGCACAAATGTAAGCCTGTTAGTTTGTATAGTTATATCAGTGACCACTGATGGTCTTACACAGAGACTTTTTTGTACATCAGAGCGAATGAATTTGGAATTTTATTCTTTGAACCTAAGTCATAATTGCACGGTGTGCCACAGCCACTCACTCATGCTTAGGTTGAAAACAATCTTAAGTGCTGCTACAGTTTGACACAGACAGGCTGACCCAAGTGTCAATTCACAATCACAACAATCATTGCTTTTGATTTTTGGACAAAATCCTTTTAAATCCGACTGTACTGCTACTAGCTAAACTTACCTTGGATGAAGACAGGGTATCCATAGGGAATAGCTGGATTTTGTTTCCAAATTCTGACCAAGATGGATAAATACAATGAACTCAAGCAATCTATCCCTGAGCAGGCAGCCAGTGATGTACATATATCAGTAGCTGTGGATATTACAGAAGCCTTGGCCTATGTGCTGCTTAGATTGGTGCCTGGAGTTTGTTCATGGTAATCATTTGTAAAGAGAGCACAGATCAGACGTTTTCCCTCCAAGCCATCTGTTAGTTTCTGTCAATGAATCTAAAACATACCCCTCCTCCCCTCGCTGATCCCCCCTCATGTTCACCGCCCCCCCCACACAATCACCCACTCCCTCACTGACACCCCACCTCCCTTGCCTCATATGCCCCTTCCTTCTCCTCCCTCCCCTCTGCCCCTGACTGAACCGCGCTCTTCCCCCTCCTTCTGATGCCCCAACTGATTTGGTTTCCTCCCTCCCTTACTGAGCCCCCCCTCACCCCACCCTGCCCTCAGTCTCCCTCCTCTCATTCCCCCCCCCTCACTGTTCCTGCCCCCCACCCAGTGTTCCTCACTCTCCCCGCCCCCACGTTTCCCTCCCCCTGCCCCGCTTCAGTTGCATGTCTTGCCGGACCCTATGTCTACCTCAGCCAGGTGAACCCCACCCCCTTTCCCCTTCAGCTGGGTGCCACGTCACCTCACCCCCTTTTCCAGATTTGTGGGGCGCCCACTCTGCTGCACGGTGCTCAGTGGTTAGCACTGCTACCTCACAGCGCCAGGGTCCCAGGTTCAATTCCAGCCTCGGGTGACCGTTTGTGGGGAGTTTGCACATTCTCCCCGTGTCTGTGTGGGTTTCCTCCGGGTGCTCTGGTTTCTTCCCACAATCCAAAGATGTGCAGGTCAGGTGTATTTGCCATGCTAAATTGCCCATAGTCAAAGGGAAATGGGTCCTGGTGGGTTACTCCTCAGAGGGTTGGTGTGGACTGGTTGGGCCGAAGGGCCTGTTTCCACACTGTACGGAATCTAATCTAATCTAATCAAAACTTAAGGCCGTTAGGCAGTTCAGCTGAAGCCAGTTCTCTGTTCGCTACCAGACTATCCTCATTTGGGGTTAGTCAGAATTAAATACTGCACTGAAGGACAGGTATGGAAGTGTCCAAAACCATTATTACATAAAGTTAAGTATCTGGAAATGAATCTAGACTCGTACTCCCACACCCCAACCTATCATTTAGTCTTTATTCTTGTCTACCATTTTCACTGGAAATCCCTGTTTCTTGGACGTATTGAGGAAAAGCTGCATCTCAAAGCTGGTTAACATTATAGGACAGCAAGCATGAATAGTTGAACAGAATATAACCATTATCTTGACAGACTCAGTAAAAATGTTATATTGCAAGTGAAACACTACTGCATGCTTAAAACATTTTTAATTTTTCTTGTGGGTGTTGAAGAACAAGGCTGACCTTGGTGGGGAAGCTGGCAAATCTATATCTGTTTCTGCAAGAGATAGTGTTAGACTCAACTTAGATTGAAAGCTGCATTTCTAGATCTAACACAGATGCAACAATTTTTTTTATAACCACAGGAACCAACCATAACCAGTCAAATAGAGCAACATTAACTTAGGCAAGTATATGAGCATCAAACTGAAAAGAGTCCACCCAAGCCTATAGTGGCATGCATATTTTTACATTGACTTTGAATTAGTATAGAAAGTACTCCCACACAAAAGCCCAAACCTGGGACAGGTTAAATCTGTTAACTAATCAGGAAGGATGTTATGAAGCCAGTTGGTGCCTTGACTTGGTGGGTTAAAGCCCCTACTTAGGAGACTCTGCGTTATCATCTCCAGGATGCATCATTTTGAGCAAATAACTTTAACTTGAAAGGGTTCTGTGGTGCAATGGTAGTGCCTCTGAGCCAGAGGGAATCTCAGCATTTATTCATTTCTTATGCTCAAGGATCTAGGGTAAAGCAGCAGACAGCGAATGAATTCTTTACTGCTACTGTGTTGCAGGACAGAAACCCAGATGGGAAGAATAAGCTAATTCTGTGGCTATTCCCTGGTGTTCATCAATCGGGCTTCAATTGACTGGTTTTGGTTATCAGTTTCAGAGTTGGGCTGCAACGTAGAATGGATTGGTCCTCCAATGCATCCAAGAACTTTGGCCTTATGATTAGCACAAAGAAAACTGAAGTGATGTTCTGGCCTGCTCGAGGAAAGCCCTGTCTCGAACCCAGGATAACCAATCCATGAACAGAACCTGACAGCAGTGGATAAATTCACTTACCTCGGTAACATGTTCTCTCTTGAACTATGTGCCAAACTGTTACTCTTTATAGCAATAGTCCTGTCCACGCAGTTCTACACATGAAGGACTTGGACTGTGTACCAGCAACACGCCAAGAAGCTCTGCCACCACCACAGGTGTAGGTTTTTCTTTCACCCAGAAGGTGACTGGATTCTGGAACGCTCAGCCTGAAATTGTGTTTGTGGCAGGTACGACACATCAGAAAGTACTTGAGTGTTTATTTGAAGCACTGTGACTTGTAGGATCTAGCTTGAAAGTGGGATAAGGCTAGATAGCTCCATGATGGCCTTCACTTGTGCTGTATACATTCACACTGGCAAATGTTAGAATGACTGTATCAACTCACATTCACATGGAGGAACACTGAAGAGTGGAGGACAGTGCAGGGAGATCTCTGCATGCTGGGTAGTGTCGAAGGAGGGTCTCTGTGTGTTGGGTACTGACAAAGGTGATTATCTGGGTCACAACTACACTTCTTATGTAAGGGACAATATTGCTTGTTTTGGAAGCAGATCAGAGAAGTTTAATTGTTGGATAAAGGTGTTGCCTTACGATGCTTAGCTGTATGCATTGAAGTTTAGAAGCATGGAAAGAAGATCTTATTGAATCATACAAGATTCTGAGGGGGTTTGACAGGGTGGACACATCAACGATATTTCCCTTTGTGTGAGATATGGAGCTGGAGGCACAGTTTGAAAATTAAAAGTCTCTTGTTCAAGATTAAGATGAAAAGGCATTTCCTCTGAGGGTCATTTCTCTTTGGAATCCTCTTGCCAGAGTGCACTGAGGCTTGGATCATTTACATTCATGGCTGAGGTAGGTAGATGTTTGATCTATCAGGGAATCTCGGGCTATAGGGAGCTGGCAGCAATATAGAGTTAAGGCCATCATCTCATCGAATAGTGAAACAGGCTCATGGGACCAACTAGCTTTTTCCTGCTTCTATTCTTTGTGAGCCATTTTTGGAAGTTTCTGAAAATCAGGTGGAAGGGTGAAACATCAAAAACACTGAGCACACCCAAGCTGCCATATCATGCATTTGCATCATTTTGGGATCATCACAACTGAGCAGGACTGGTTATGTATCTGTAGTGTCTGACACTTTGTTACCCAATCAGTTTTAATGGAGAGCTTGGTACAGGGATGTACACTCATGTTCCCACTCATTCCACAACTTGATGGGCCATTACAAAATGATCATTTGTCCAGTTACCACGATAGCCAATTAAACACTTATAAATAAAAAATCTATCATCAGGTTTCTTACTCAGCATGATTATTTATTATCAAACGAAACATATTCGGTAAAGATCCGTAATTGATTCATTTACACAGTCAGTTAATTGGGATGTACAAATTCTTCCCGTTCCCACTTGTTCTACTGCTCCCTCCCTCTCTGTGGGGGGAGAAGAGACAAAATATACAGATTGTGTTCAGGGATTGGCTTTCTGAAGGAAAAAAAATCACTTTGGTTAGTGGATTTAAACATGACATTTCCTTTGTGGTTCTGGAACGTATGGTCAAGACGCTAATCTTTTCTCTTAGGTCTTGCAGATGCAGTTTGCTCAGGAAATAGAACCTTGAGATTCTCTTTCAAAAGAGCGGGTAGATTTCAATCTTAACCGTGAGAGGGTTTTCTTTACAGAAAAGGTCAAAGTGAGCGAGGTCACTTGTTCTTAGCCCGCATCCATCCAATTTAACTTGTTCTTAGCAGGTTTTTCTCTGATTCAGCCATATGGGGGAAAATAACGCTTCTACAGAGCAGTCAGACTTCAAAACTGGACCTATCAGGGTCTGTAGCAAAGTTATTACCAGCCATGTTATTTCTAGGACGCCTTGTTTAGAAATCTACAATGTCCACCCTGAATTTTAAATGCCATATTTTAACAAAATTTAAACAATATTTTAAATTTTAACAATATTGCAGGTAATCAATTTTGGAAATTGATTACCTGCAAACATCTGCGGCCAAAGGGACATCTTGAAAATAGGAAACCTTCAGAAATGAGATGCGAGAGTCCAGAGATTGTATATTCCTGTTCGAGTGAAAGGAAAGGCTGGTAGGTATAGAGAATGTGGGAAGACTAAAGAAATTGAGGGTTTGGTTAAGAAAAAGAAGAAAGCAGATGTAAAGTATAAAAATGTGTTGCTGGGAAAGCGCAGCAGGTCAGACAACATCAAAGGAGCAGGAGAAACGACGTTTCGGGCATAAGCCCTTCTTCAGGAATGAGGAGGGTGTGCCAAGCAGGCTAAGATAAAAGGTAGGGAGGAGGGACTTGGGGGAGGGGCGTTGGGAATGTGATAGATGGAAGGAGGTTAAAGTGAGGGTGATGGGCTGGAGAGGGGGTGGGGCGGAGAGGTCGGGAAGAAGATTGCAGGTCAAGAAGGCGGTGCTGAGTCCGAGGGTTGAGACTGAGAAAAGGTGGGGGGAGGGGAAATGAGGAAGCTGGAGAAATCTGCATTCATCCCGTGTGGTTGGAGGGTTCCTAGGCAGAAGATGAGTTGCTCTTCCTCCAGGCTTCGTGTTGCCATGGTCTGGCGATGGAGGAGGCCAAGGAGCTGGTAAGGCATTCAACAAGGTTCCCCATGGGAGGCTGGTTAGCAAGGTTATATCTCATGGAATAAAGGGATTTGGATACCGAACTGACTCAAAGGTAGAAGGCAGAGGGTGGTGGTGGAGGGTTGTTTTTCAGACTGGAGGCCTGTGACCAGTGGAGTGCCACAAGGATGAGTGCTGGGTTCACTACTTTTCATCATTTATAAATGATTTGGATGTGAGCATGGGAGGTATAGTTAATAAGTCTGCTGATGACACCAAAATTGGAGGTGTAGTGGACAGCGAAGAGGGTTACCTCAGATTACAACAGGACCTGGACCAGATGGGCCAATGGGCTGAGAAGTGGCAGATGGAGTTTAATTCAGATAAATGCGAGGTGCTGCATTTTGGGAAAGCAAATCTTAGCAGAACTTGTATACTTAATGGTAAGGTCCCAGGGCGTGCTGCTGAACAAAGAGACCTTGAAGTCAGGTTCATAGCTCCTTGAAAGTGGAGTAGCGGGTAGATAGGATAGTGAAGAAGGTGTTTGGTATGCTTTCCTTTCTTGCTCAGAGTATTGAGTACAAGAGTAGGGAGATCATGTCCTGTACAGCCACAACATTGGTTAGGCCACTGTTGGAATATTGCGTGCAATTCCGGTCTCCTTCCTGTTGGAAAGATGTTGTGAAACTTGAAAGCGTTCAGAAAAGATTTACAAGGATGTTGCCAAGGTTGGAGGATTTGAACTATTGGGAGAGGTTGAAAAGGCTAGTGCTGTTTTCCCTGGAGCGTCGGAGACTGAGGGGTGACCTTATGAAGGCTTATAGAATCATGAGGGGCATGGATAGTATAAATAGACAAGATGTTTTCCCTGGGGTGAGGGAGTCCAGACTAGAGGGCATAAGTTTAGGGTGAGAGGGGAAAGATGTAAAATAGACTTATGGGGCAACCTTTTCACTCAGAGGCTGGTGTATGTATGGAATGAGCTGCCAAAGGAAGTGGTGGAGGCTGGTACAATTACAGCATTTAAAAGGCATCTGGATGGGTATATGAATAGGAAGGGTTTGGAGGGATATGGGCCGGGTCCTGGCAGGTGGGACTAGATTGGGTTGGGATATCTGGTCGGCATGGGCGGGTTGGACCGAAAGGTCTGTTTCCATGCTGTACATCTCTATGACTCTATAAATACTGAAACCACTGTTTCTACCACAGCAAGGGGCCATTGTGCCTCACTGACTGTGCTGGTTCTTTAAAGGTATCATTCCTCTACCTTCTCTCTGTGGCTCTGCACATTTTTCCTTTTCAGGTAATGCTCCAAATCCCTCCTGAATTTCTTGATTAAACCTACCTCCAGCACTCTCTCAAGCAGTGGGGCTGATCCTAATCACTTGCTGCATGAAAACATTTTTCCTCTTGTTACAGTAGTTATTTTGCCATTTCCCTTAATTCTGCATCCCTTTGTTTTCAAATCTTCCACTGTGGGAACATTTTTCCCCTATCTGCTCTATCTAGACCCTTCTTTATTTTAGATGTCCTATCAAATGTCCTCCCCTCCTTATCTACTCCAAGGAGAAAAGTCTGATTTCTTCAATCTATCTGTATCTGTTGTTCTTGATAGTGGATGTGGAAAAGATCTTTCCTGTTGTAGCAGAATCATAGAACCAGAGGTCATGGCTTATAAAGAAGAGGTCACCAATTTAAGGCAGAGATGAAACAAAATGCTTTTGCGTGGGCATTTGGAGTTGTTTTCCCCAGAAGGTGGTGTAACCAGAATCTTTGAAAATGTTTAATGCGAGGTCAATTGATTTTCAACAAGCAAAGGGGTGTAAAGTTGGTTCGGCAGGCATGCAGAATAATCAGATGAGCCTTGATCTTACTGAATGATGAAACAGGTTGAGCAGGCTGAGGGGACAACTCCTCTTCATTTCTGTGTTCCCATGTCCTCACACCAGACATGTTTTCACAATGGTTACCAGCACCCTCTCTGATATTGTCACAATCCTCCAATTATGTGGTGTCCAGAAGCGGACACAATTCTCCAGATGAGTTTAAGATAACATGCTTACTTTTATGCTCTGCCCCTATTAATAAAGGCGAGGTTGCTGTGTGTTTTATTAACTATCAATTTAAACCTATCTGCCACCTTCAGTGTTTTGTGCGTGCACACATTTAGGCACCTCGGTTACTGCATCCCTTTTAGATTATATCTTTTACTTTGTGTATATGTATTTGCATTTATTTTATCTTATAATACATACTGAGATCTATCTTTTGATCTTTCAGCCCCTGCCTGACAGTACAAACAAAGGTAGTTGCTGGAATCCATACCGGTTCATACCAGGTAGGTGCACTTACATGATTCTCTGCTGCAGTACCTGACCTGTTTTGTAGAGTTACATGGTAATGCACAAAATGGTTGTTCTTCATTGCTTCCTCTCAGAACTGAAGCAGACACATTACTTGAGGAAGAATGCAGTTTCTGGGGGAACAATGTGCGTCTCTGTTGTAGATGATGCAGCGACCAGAGTAGAATGCAATTCTTCTCAATTTATGGCAGTTTTAGTTTCCACGAATGACTTCCTATTCACTGTACAGTACTTCGTGTTTGAAGTCTAGTTAACTGGCTACGGCAAAACAGCACTCATAGAAGCTGGAAAGAAATGAATAGGGGAGTAGTGATTAGATAATATCAAGTCAGTCTTGAAAGCTTTATAGGTTTAAAAGAAGGAAAAACAGCAGGGCAGGGGGTTCCATGCTTTTGACAAGTTCAGAAAGAATTAAGAGTAGCCCAAGCAAAGTGTGATTCATGTCTTAGAGGTTTGAGCTTTCTTTTAGGAGAAGATTTCTGAAGCCACTGTAGCTGGCACCATGATGCCCCATGTCCATGCATTATGGTGATGGAGCCAAGGTGTGGAACAGTGATTAGTGGATAGGAGGTTAGAAGGAGATCTCTTGCTTGGAGGTGTCACACACTAGCTTTGCCCTTTGCTGTTAAGTGTTGAGTAAATTCTTCCTCGGAGCACAAGAGGGACAGTTAGTAAGTTTGCAGATGACACCAAAATTGGAGTTGTAGTGGACAGCGAAGAGGGTTATCTCAGATTACAACAGGATGGGCCAATGGGCTGAGAAGTGGCAGATGGAGTTTAATTCTGATAAGTGCGAGGTGCTGCATTTTGGGAAAGCAAATCTTCGGAAGTATACACTTAATGGTAAGGTCCTAGGGAGTGTTGCTGATCAAAGAGACCTTGGAGTGAATGTTCGTAGCTCCTTGAAAGTGGAGTCATAGGATAGTGAAGAAGCCGTTTGGTATGCTTTCCTTTATTGGTCAGAGTATTGAGTTTAGGAGTTGGGAGGTCATGTTGCGGCTGTACAGGACATTGGTTAGGCCACTGTTGGAATATTGCGAGCAATTCTGGTCTCCTTCCTATCGGAAAGATGTTGTGAAACTTGAAAGGGTTCAGAAAAGATTTACAAGGATGTTGCCAGGGTTGGAGGATCTGAGCTACAGGGAGAGGCTGAACAGGCTGGGACTATTTTCCCTGGAGCGTCGGAGGCTGAGGAGTGACCTTATAGAGGTTTACAAAATTATGAGAGACATGGATAGGGTAAATAGGCAAAGTCTTTTCCTTGGGGTTGGGGAAGTCCAGAACTAGAGGGCATAGGTTTATGGTGAGAGGGGAAAGATATAAAAGAGACCTAAGGGGCAACTTTTTCATGAGAGGGTGGTACGTATATGGAATGAGCTACCAGAGGAAGTGGTGGGGGCTGGTGAAATTGCAGCATTTAAAAGGCATCTGGATGGGTACATAAAAGGCAGGGTTTAGAGGGATTTGGGCCAGGTGCTGGCAAGTGAGATTAGATCGGGTTGGGATATCTGGTCGGCTTGGATGGGTTGGACCAAAGGGTCTGTTTCCATGCTGTACATCTCTATGACTCTCAGTGCTGTGGTAGATAGCTGACAAATCATGGTCAGGTTTTAAAAAAACTCTTGTCATTAACCTTTATTTGCTGTACCTTTTGTACTTGCAAGACAAACGATGATGGCTGCATCCATCTCTCACTCTGTGTGGAGAGGCGTTCAGTATTTTCTAAGAGCATGCATTAGATCAAGTTCAGAGTTCAGTCACAGTTCCTCATCTTGGCCTGGCTTACTAACTTTGCATTCTTACTATACGCTTGGTTCTTTCATAGGTTATATGCAAAAAGAAATGTGCTTTGTCATGTAATAGGGTGTACATCCCTTAATCGTTTTGTTTTCTTCAATGCTTTAAGGCTGCTTCTGAGAGAAACTGTAGGAGCAGGCAGATCATGTAAACTTCTTCAGGAAGTCATGTATTAAATGACAGTGGAGTCATAGGTTGATTTTGGAACTAGCTATCCATGTGCTGAGTTATAGCTTTGGACTTGAAAGCTTTAATGCAAAAAGTACTAATACAAGGAAATGGGTTCCAGAGGTATTTGGTCCAGGTTTGTTTGTCTCCTATTTCAGGAAGCTACTGAACTTACCAACAAGTTGTTCTTGCCAGTAAGACAGTAGAGTTCAGTAACTCATTCCCGATTGACCTGTTCAGCTATCCCTCAAAGACAAGAACTTGATGCCATTTCAAGTTACGTTCAACATTTTAATTTTTAATTTTTGAATTAAAATGCTTTTGTTTTATCTGTATCTTTTCCCAGTCCTTGTGGCTTATTTTTCAAATAGCACACATTGTGATATCGGATAGATATAATAACCTTACACTAAGAGTTGGTCCAGGATCAAAATAGTGGGAACATTACTCAGAGTAGAACAGGGTGAGGATGTAGCCAGTTTTGAAGATGAAGATTCCTGACAACATTTGGAGTAATGTGCAAAGACTTGGTCGTTTTGTTTCAGGCAAGATGTAAATCCGTTGGAAGCAGTTTTGAGAAGGTCAACCACCCAACTTCAGTAAGATGAAGTAATCTGGGAGGGCGTGTGTCTTTGTGTATGTGTGTTGCTTCAGCTGCTTCATTATTGGGGTTGGTTAAAGCTGCTTTCCACCTTGACATGTGAGTGTGAGTAGTGGTTGTTGTTTAGAATGTTTTTGTGTTGGACAGTAATTGTTAATACTATTTCTGCACAGCTTGGTGATTCTTAAATCGCCAGGTGATTAGTTGGGGATTGAAAAGTGCTACTGATCTGTGGCTTCAACTTCAATCTAGCTAATTCTAGATAGAATCCAAGGCTTGGTTTATTAGCCTAGCTGTAGGGATCCAGTTTAGTTCTTGGCAGCTAAGCTATCCCTGACTAGCCGCAAGTGCAATCGCGCAGTAAAATAGAAGATGTGGCATTATTGGTGCATTGGGGAGTGCTTTGCTGAGTTTGAGGATGGGATACAGTGCTGTTTAATGAACCCGGAAGTAGGTGATGGGAAATCTTTGAAGTTGTAAGCAAGCATTACTTGAAAAGTGGGAGGTCTGGACTGTGGTCAGTGCTAATAGTAATGCACTTGCATGCCTTAAGATGAGCTGTGCATTTGCTGATATCAATTGTCTATTTTGTAATGTTTCAAACCCACAATTTGGTTCTCTGTTGACCAGACAGTGACTCCACTTTCACTTGTTTGTGGGGGTAGGGATTGATAGAATGTAGTAGGGTCAATATACTTTGTTCTAAATACAGGTCAAAAAACCTTATCAGCAATGTTAGCCTAGCAGGATAAACTGCAGCAACAGGCAGTGCTGTTGTGTGATTTCAGCTGGTTAAGCTTGTGAAGATAGATCACTTCTTAGTTCTTGCCAATCTGCACCTGTTTTCCGGCCTTAACCGTGTATCTATAAGAAGAGAGTGTATCCCTTATCAGATAAGCAGTGGCTAATACTGAATTTCTCACTGGCTTTGTTTAGAAGCTATTAAAAATGGTTCCGGCATCTAAACTTGCTAACAGCTGGCTGACTCAAAAAAGCAAGAGCTAACTAATTTTAGTCTACTCTGAGCTGGATGTAATCAAGACTAATTGTAATGTACAACTTTTAACAAGTTGGAAAATGGATGAAGGGCTTTCTTATATTACCAGGGTTAGTTTCAGCAGATGTAGGACAGGCGAGAAAGAATGAGTATCAGCAATCTCTGTGTGTTTTAGTCACCCAATTCTTAACCAGTGAGTGATTGACAGCAAAGACTTATTAACTAAGATTTCCTTGACTCATGTTTAACACTTACCTTTTTATTACATGTGACAAGCTGATTTCTACTTCATTCTTTTTTTCTCTCCATCCCTTCAGATGTAAAACCCAGAGGATGTCAAACAAGCTATGCTGTGTTCCAGCATTTACACTGATCCAAACACAGGTTGATAAGCGTAGGCTATGCGTTGTCGACTCTGTGTGTATGGGAAGGATAGCACTGGTATGACTTCCCACATTTGGAGCACATAGAGAGCATTTAAAGTATGGAGGCACTGGTGTTTAAAGTGGCATTCTGTCCCTTGTGCTGAATAGTGTTCAGGAGCAGGAAGAGTGAGCAGGGTTTTTTTTAACATCCCAAGAGAATTGGTTTGTCCCTGTTGTGGCTGAGTTTCCCAATTAGAATCAATCTCATCATCATCTTATTTATTGATCTGAAGAAAAAAAACTGAAGAGTTGCTTTACAAATGAAGGCCAATAAGAATAGTTTGTTTTATCTCTGGGAATTGATGCATAATGCAAGAAAAAAGAACTCAATAGAAAATTGTTTTTTTTTATTTGTCCACATGAAGAAGAGGAGTAATCATGAATTTATAAATAGCATTTCACGACCACAGGATATCCCAAAGCACTTTAGCTAATGAAGTGTAGATGCTGTTGTAATGTCAGAAGTATGGTAGTGAGTTTGTACACACCAAAGTTTGACAAGCAGCAGTGTGATACTGATCTGTCTTAATCTAGATTATTGTGTCACGTGTCTGGACTGGGACATGTGTGTGCCATGGTGCTGACTAAGCCAAGACTTGGTAATCTCGTAATCCACTTACAAAAACAATATTTCTTTTATTCACCTCCTTTCCTGCCTCCCTCAAATAAAATAGAGAACTGATCTACTCAAACTAGAGTAGATAATGAGTCTGGCTCACTGGAGAGACATCAGAACCTTTTAAAAATTAGTTTCCCAAGTAATTCCTCAGTCCATAGACATTCATCCTTTATTCTCCTTCGTTGCTAGATGGATGGAGTTTAAAAACGGGGAGGTTATGCTACAGCTGTACAGGGTGCTAGGTGAGGCCACACATGTGCAGCTGTTTTGGTCTCCTTACTTGAGAGAGGATGTACTGGCACTGGAGGGGAGTGCAGAGGAGGTTCCAGAGTTGAGAGGGTTGACTTATGAGGAGAGATTTAGGAGACAGGGCCTACACTCATGGGATTTTAGCAGAATGAGGGGTCTCCTGTAGAAATATATAAAATTATCAAGGGAATAAATAAGATAGAAGCAGGGAGGATGTTTCCACTGGCAGGTGAACCTTGAATTGGGGGCATAGCCTCAAAATAAAGGAGAACAGGTTTAGGACTGATTGAGGAGGAACTTTTTCACTCGAAGGGTTTTGAATCTGTGTAATTCCACGAGTTGCACTGAGGAGTCCTCGAAAAGGTCAGCCATGATGTTACTGAATTGCAGAGCCGGCTCAAAGGGCCAAATGGCCTGCTCCTATTTCTTATGTTCTGACGTTCCTCACTTTGGCTTCTTAAGAAACTGCGTAGAATTGCAACCTACCATCGAGAAAGTGTGTAAGGATACTGTCGTGATTGTAACTAAGTCAACCGTGTGGCCCGCATAGAATATGAGTTCCCTGATTGGGACTGTTAACCTGGTCCAATCAGGGAACCCTGATGGATACATATAGCCAGGTGTGTCAGAGCTTCTGTTCATTCCAAAACTACCTCCGAGGGAGCTGGACCAGTGTCAAGGACTCTGTGTAAATAGAGGATGACTTGGTGACAGGATACCAGCCTCTGCAGAGTTATTTAAAATATAAGTGGTGGAATTGGTAAAGATTTAAGTTTTAATGGAGCACAAATCTCAAGTTCCACATTTAGATATAGTCCATTTTTAAATTGGTCAAATAAATAGGCTTGACAAATTCTGCATTTCAACTAATCGATGCTTCTACTGCTATATGGTCACAAATTAAAGCAAACTAATTATACATCAGGATTGGATCACATTTCTCTACAACCTTTGCTCAGTGAAAAAGTGAAAGTATAAAGTCAAACCTTTGATAAAGCTTCTCAGGAAACTGTGCCAAGAGCAAACAGATCTATTTTCTTTTAACTAAGCACCTGCCTTTTCCTTGACCGGTCAGTAATACCAAGGAAGTGTGTGAAAATGATACAGATTCCCTAATTATGATATTTCAAAGTTTCCTTAACTTCAGAATCATTCCTTTGAAATTGGAAAATTACACGCTTAAGTAAGAGGAGGGACAAAATTAAATTCAAGACTAGTTAGATAGGCATCTGTTGTCAGGAAATTAGTGAGTGACTGAAGACGTTGGATTTTCAGCTCATCAGTCTAGGTATTGGATGGAGGGGAATGACTATGGATCTTTATCAAGATTTAAGTCTTCTGGTTGGCCATTTAAATAAAATCCCTCGATTTTTAAGTTGGACTACACAGAATTGAGCATAAATTGTTGACCTGCTTACAATATCCTCTCAACAGCAGGAAAAAGAGTCGGGATAATGGGCAGGTAGTTGCTGAACATCCTCCAATTGCTGATTTTTCCATGAATCACAGAAAGCTTACCCCATGTAGACTCACTATGAAATTGGGATGGTTAAGGATAAATTGGCTTTTATTTTGCAAAGGGATTGGAATGTCCAGGTAAGGAAGGCCTGCACATTATGTGGAACTTTGGTGAGCCCACATCTGGAGTATTATATGGTTTTGCCTTCCTTTCTTTAAGGAAGGATAGAAAGGCCTCTAGAGGAACGCAACACTTGATATCTGAGATAAAGTAGCTACTCCAATAGAATAATTATCGGTGTGGGTTGGACACACATTCTCTGCAGCTTAGACGAATTAGCAGCAATCTTTTGAAATGGCAAAGCTTTTAGAAGGTTTACAGGTGGGTGGAATTAAGCACAGTATCAAGGTCAGTGACTTATTGTTTATGATTGAGGTGAGGAAATAGTTCACCTAATGTACTTCAAGGAAAGAAATTTGCCATTATTATCTGGTCTGGCCTATATCTGACTGCAAGGTAGACAGTCAGGAGGCTGGAAGAACACAGCAAGCCAGGCAGCATCAGAAGTTGGGGGAGTCAATGTTTCGGGTGTAACTCTTCTTCAGGACTGGGGGTAGGTGTAGGGGGAGCTGCACAGGGGTTGGCAGTGGTGAGGGCAGGATGGTGAAGTGGGGATAGGTGGAGACAGGTAGAGGATATGACCTGGCTGGTCAGTGGGAGGAATGAATCCAGTTGGTGGCAGGGAGGGGTTGGGATGGGTTAGGATGGGAAGGAGGTTATTTGAAATTGGACAACTCAACGTTGGGTCCTTCGGGCTGTAGGCTGCCCAGGTGGAAGCTGAGGTGTTGTTCCTCCAATTAGCGGTGTGATTCGTTGTGGCAGTGGAGGTGGCCAAGGGCGGTCATGTCGGAAAGGGCATGGGAAGGGGAATTACAACGGGCTGTGACTGGGAGATCTTGTCAGCCCTTGCAGGCCCGGCTGCAATGCTTGGCAAACCGTACCCTAAGTTTACACTCGGTCTACCAGATGTAGAGGAGACCACATTGAGAGCACCTGATGCAGTAAACTAGGTGACTCAAAACGGACAGAATTACGGTTCACTCTTAACTGCCCTCAGAAGTGACTTGACAATTCACTCAGTCAGGGGAAATTAGGGATGGGCAGTAACCCAGTGATGCTCACATCGTGAGAAGGAATAATTAAAGAAAAGTGGATTTTTTTCCCATAGAATATTATGAATATTTGGATTTATGTACCCTGAAGACTACAAGTATGTTGTGAAGAGATTCAGTGTTGAGATCAATAGATATTTGTCAAATAACAGTTGAAGAATGTGAAATTGGACAGAAAAGTGCATTTAATGCAAAGGTTGAACCATTATTTTGACATATAGGAGCAAGCCCATTGAGTTGGCTGGACGCCTCCAACTTTGTCTGTCATCTAATTGGTAGAAAATAACTTCTCTCCATTAGACATTTATTTGGAGCATTAGCCATTCATTGTAATTGTCTTTGCTGATGGACTATTGAACCAGATGTTGAACTTTTGATGACAAAAGGACAGGTGGGATTTGTCACTGCTGTGTTTTTAATTAATTATGTGCATAGGCAAAACTGTAGCAAATTAAGGGCTTAAGGAATTAAGGCCTATGGGGAGAATGCGGTAAGTGGAGTTGAAATGCCCATCAGCCATGATTGAATGGCGGAGTGGACTCGATGGGCCAAATGGCCTTACTGCCACTCCTATGTCTTATGGTCTTAAATGGATTTCCATGCAGGCATGTGTGAGGTCATCCATTTTGGGCCTAAGACCGGTGAGACTTCATTGTAAATGATGAAAACATCTAGAAACCATGCAAATCCCAAAGGGACTCCGGTTATAAATACATCATAGTTACAGACCACAAAATGTCATGAGCAGACACAGCAATTCATCAAAAAGCTTAATGGAACTTCAGCCTTTCCATGGGGAGTAGCAGAATACAATGTGTTAGAAGCTGTGCAGAGCCCTGGTTGCACAACACCTGCAGTTCCGCGCACCACACCTTAGGAACGTTATATTGATCTTGGACAGAATGCAATGTCGACTTACTAGAATGACTCTAGTGGTCATATGATGAGACATTGTGGGTTGTATTCACAGGAATTTTGAAGATTAAAGTGATTTGGTCAAACTATCCAAGTACACAAAGGGAGCTATTAGAGTTCTTCAAACCTGTTACTGTTGTTTTGTGGAATCTAAGGCCAGGGGACAAAGCTTTAAAACTACATCCAGGCCTTTCTGCAGTAAAGTATTAAAAACACTTCCACACACAACAGGCTGTACTTTCGAACTCTCCTGCAAATGACAGTACTGGATTACTTAGTTTCAATTCAGAGGCTGATAGATCTCTGGGAACCAGTGGCACTAATGAATATTGAGCAAAGGCAATCATTTAATGTTGCACCATGCATAACGTATGATCTCATAAATCGCAGAACTGGCTTAAGGGACAAATGGTCTTCTCTTGTATTATTTTTATACCTCAATACAGAGATTTTAGTTAAAAGCATTAAACAATTTGTTCAAAGGTAGATAAATTGGTTGAGATAAATGCCACTTGCTACAGTATATGTAGAAAAATGTCTGAAGGTGTCTCTTAGACGTGTTATTGAATATTTAGGCAGTGTGTCACATCAGGAAATATTGTGACAGATGGCCAAAAACTTAGTCAAAGCAATAGGTTTTAAAGGAGGAGGAGAGGTGGGGATAGAGAGATTTTGGGAGAAAGTTCCAGAACTTCGACCTGGTCAGCTGATAGGAGTGACAGAAATGAGGGATGTCCAAAAGAGCAGAAGCCAGATTTTGAAAAGTGCAGAAATGTTCTTGGGGTGGGAAGCTGTTGGAGAGATACAGGAAGGGACAGGACCATGAAAGAATCTGCATTCAAGGATGAGAATTTTAAAATGGAGGGGATGCCAGATCTTGAGGTCAACTATTTCATTGAGTCGAATGACTGAAGTGGTCCAAGGGACAGAATGACTTGCTCTTCTCTCTGTTATTGTTGGATAAAAACCTATGTTTTCAGATTTCAGAAAAACAAATCTGCAAGCTAGAACATCAAGTTTAGATCTGGTTTTCAAACCAGCTACATTGGGATGGGAGCATATCCAAGGCACATGACCAATTGCTCTGATGAGTACTTCACACAAAGGAGATGGAAGGGGAAAAAGAAACACACATGACAATCACTGGTGTGCATTACACAGCAAGTAAAAGTATACAACTCACAGCCTTCCATGGTGAGCCCTTTATGAAGCTGCACATGAATAACAATGATTTCTCAAAACCTGAAGTACCAAAAAACTGACCAAGGATTCAGTGTGAATCATTGATTCCACTTGCAACTATATAAAGTTACCCAGCTTCAGGGTTCACAGGAGTGTTACTGTGAGAAATTCCAACATGTTGCAGTCTCTAACTTAATTCCATTTGCTCAAAGTTACGTTAGACTGCTAGTCCTGATCGTTTTAAAAAGACAGCATATTTGGTTTATGGCATGGGGGTGCTATGTATTCTAGTGTTAATAGCAAACTTGTTAGTGTACCTACATGTGTATATTCTCTTGAAACCATTATAAAGACGTAAGTGTTCTCCACTGAATTCAACATTGTGCTAGTATGCATCACTTGCAGTAACTCCAAAATATTGAACTGAAGTCAGTTTGGACCACAGGAGAATCAGGTTGAAGTCTTATCCCAATGACCTGAAAAATATCTGAGATCTGCATTCACCTAAATATTAGTCATTTTATGTATCTTTATGCTGAAGCTGTTCAGCTTTAGGACTGAACAATATTTGCTATCCAGTATCAATGCATTGCAGGAGAGCAGATTTGATTCAGAGCAGAACTCGTCTACATCCTTTATTTGAGAAAAGGTTAGAGATGGGGTTTATCTAGTCTGTCAAAAAGCATAATTCAACATTAACGTCTATTTATTAATTGTCAACAAACTTTTTTTCATTCTCCTTTTTATCTTAGCTGAGAAATATGGGGCTTGCTTAGTTGTGCTGCTCAGAGATTGAGTGGAAAAGGAATCTGGATAGGCTGTTTTATATGTCCTAATTACATATGATGCATTTGCCTATTAAAGCTGTTGGTTCAGTTCAAATTTATACATTTGTATTGCATGAGAGCTTCCTGTCAAAATCTAAAAGTGGTTTACATGTAATTAGTCTGAAATACAGTGACAATAATGCATCGCACGGTTCCACAGATGAATGACTGGTACACACGAAGAAATCTTCACTCCTCTAAACAGTATTTTCAGTGCTGCTATGGGATCTTCAATCTGCTGAATCAGAATAGACAGACAAGGGCTCAATTAAAATATTGGAAAAGCTGCACCTCCAGTAATTAAGCTAGCTTTCAGTACTGCAATGAAACATTTAACTGCGATTATGTGCTTGAGATGCAATAGCTCAAGCACAGACAAGTGCACTATCAGCTTAGCCAAGTTGATACTTGACTTTTGGTACATGTTAATTGACTCCCCAAATTCTGTAACCTATCAGCAATTAGATTTTAATAGACTGGTTGCTAAATAACATAGCATAAAACACTGGGTGTGGGAATGACTCAATAAAATGATCTGCATTCTTCCATTCATAAAAATGTCAGATATCATTGGAAGCTTTGAAACAGAAAATGGTGACCGTGACGACTTTCCCATAGCAGTGATCACAATCTGTCTGAACCTCCATGCACGTATTTGGCATTGGAGCACTTCCAAATTAGGTGTGTCAAGATTAGCTGACACTTATTAACCAATTCATCACTAAGTGGTTGTTGTCAACTGGACTAAATGGAGATTAACTATCTACAGGTCAACTGTTTTTATTAAAATCTGCAGGTTTTAATTTCTCCTCTTTTGAAGCCACAAACAACATATTTGGATATAGTTTGACAGGAAAATTGCACTCTCCTGTGACTTGCTCACCTGATCAGCCTACGTTCATAAGGTATAGGAGCAGAATGAGGCCATTCGGCCCATCTGCTCTGCCATTTGATCATGGCTGATATGCTCCTCAAGGAGGAGAAAGTTAAGACTGCAGATGCTGGAGATCAGAGCTGAAAATGTGTTGCTGGAAATGCACAGCAGGTCAGGCAGCATCCAAGGAACAGGAGAATCGACGTTTCGGACATGAGCCCTTCTTCAGGAAGAAGAGCTCATGCCCAAAACGTCGATTCTCCTGCTCCTTGGATGCTGCCTGACCTGATATGCTCCTCACCCCATTTTCCTGTCTTCTCTCAATATCCCTTCAACCCAGTACCAATGAAAAATCTAATTCTTCCTTAGATTTGCATCCTGTCTCAGCAGCCACCATACTTTGGGGTTGCAAATTCCACACATTCACAAGTAGTTTCTCCTCAACTTTGTTTTAAATTTGTTCCCCCTTATCCTAAGACTATGATGTCTCATCTTTAGAATGCCTCAGAAAAGCAAGTATCTACTTCACATCTATTGTATCCACACCTTTTATCTTGCATACCTCAATTTGACCATTCATCTAAATTCCAAAGAATATAGGCATAATCTGTTTAATCTCTCTTCATACAACAATCTCCTCATCTCTGGAGTCAAGCTAGTGAACCGCCTCTGAACCGCTACATCTTTTATCAAGGGGACCAAAATTGTGCACAATACTCCAGGTGCTGTCTCACTGATACCTTGTATTGTTGTAACAATGCTTCCTTACCTTTTTATATTTTATTCCTTTAGCTATAAAGACCAGCATTCCATTTGCTTTCTTTATTATCTGCTGTACCTGCATGCTAGTTTTCTGTGATTCATGAACGAGTACACCTAGATCCCTCTACACCAGAGCACCCCAAGGTGTGTCCCCATTAAGGTAACTGGTCGTCTTCCTTTTTTTCAACCCAAATGCATTACCTCTCACCTAACCAAGTTAAAGTCCATCTGTAACATTTTGGCCCATTCTCCTAGGCTGTTTATATTCATTTGTAAGGCTCTTATTTCCTCATTGCAATTTACCATCCAGCCTATTTTTGTGTCATCTGTAAATTTGGCTATAGAGCCTTCGATCCCTTCCAGGGTCACTCAACCTGAAATGTTAATGTTAACTCTGGTTTCTCTCCACAGATGCAGCCAAACCCGCTAAGCTTTTCCAGCAATTTCTATTTTTGTCTCTCATTTATAGTATCTGCAGTTCTTTCAGTTTTTACGTGATCAGTCTTCAGCTGTGAAGTGCTGATGAGCTTTTTAACAATGGTGGTATCGCAGGAGTCCAGTCCTGCCCATTGTCAGCTGTCCACCTGAATCCAGTTTTCAATGAAATTCTCTGGATAGCCAGAAGGATAGTAAATTCTAGCTTATTTTATCCTTAGCTCAGGCACTGAGGCTAATTGTCTTGGAGGGGCTGAATGGTTTGATGCATTGTAGCTTCTTTCCATCTGTCAATGATGTCAAGAATAGTTTGGAGTAAAATTATTTTCAGACAGCAGTGCTGTAAGATTATTGCAGCTAAAATGAAAGTGGACATTGAGAATATCAGCTGAGGTTCCTACACAACTAACATCACAGAATGTTGAAAGTAGATAGTGTCATGACCTGTGGTTTGTAGATTTTTTTTTTCTTTTCAGTATCTGTAAATGTTGAAATAATTATCTAATTCTGCCTTCCTCTTGCCATAAATATGCAATAGCTTTTGAGTTGTTGAAATCAACTGAGAAATTGTAAGCCTATTTCTGCAACGCATGCAATTTTTTTCATCTTAAAATTCTCTGCGTGGGCTTGTACGCTATTGTTCATAACTGGTTGCAGTTCTGCTTGTGTCTATCTTCTTCTCTTGCCTTCCTATCCATCCACGTAAGATTCCAAGGCAGACTGCTGGAATAGTGAAGATGCTTAAGAAAACTCCTAAACACTTGTTTATCTCCCCAATTTGTTTTGCACATGGTAGTGTGATCAGATGGGGAAAAGAGTGAAACAAATGTGAAGATGCCTTTTGTACCACTTAGCGTTGGTCATTGAACTATCCTCTGTATACCATAGGGCATCTTTATGACTGGTATTTTTACTTTTGGTGCCATTAGTAACATCAGATCAAAGGAGATTTGGCTCCAGGCCATGTTATTAGCCTGCAGGTGTTGACGTGTTCATTTTATAGACTGTCATTGCAATTCTGGCCAGAGCCTGGCTTTGTGTTGTAACAGTCTGCATGGAAGGGTCAAATGAAATAAAACAGACTTGGGTTAAAGGGTGGCAGTGACCTTTAACCCAAGGAAATCTATCCTAGGGCAACAGCTAGCTTTAATTCACTACCTTCACAGTCAAGCTGGTTTGAGATAAGAGACATTTGTTTGGTCGAGGCTCCTAAAGAACCCAAAATGTGGAAACTCACAAGGTTCTCATACTGATCTGCAACCTGACTGTGTCAGCTTCCAAAACTTAAACAGTTGTTGATACATGATTACTTAGAGACAGGATTTATACTTTTAAAAATAATTTGAATTATTGTGCTTGCATTGGTCTCATGCTTGACCCCCTTCCAGCCCCCCTTAATTGGTTTGCAGTATTCCTGCCCTCTGTCAGTCGTCTTCGGCAATCACACACAAATGAACATGATTGTCCACCTAGAACATTCTGTGTCACTAGTCATGGGTTTGTGGATCTTTGGTGTGGTTGATGAGCCCAATCCTAGAGACACATCGCTGACCACACTTTTGGCAGGAGTTTCCGGGGAGTGGAAATGGTCCATTGCCTTAAGATCACAGGCATTCTTTTCTTCCAGTCCTTTTCCTACTTCCTGTTGCCACCAGGTCTTCCCAAAGGATTGTATCCATTCATACAGGAGTTTCCTCCAGGTTGGTTTCTTCTGAATGAAGGTCTCCCTTGTGTTGACATCTATGTTGCATTTCTTGAGGGAAGCCTTCAAAGAATCTGTGACACGCTTCCTTTGTCCTTCTCTCGTTTGAGTGCCTTCCTTGAGTTAGCTAAAGAAGATTTGCTTTGATAGTCAGGACACTGGCATCCTAAGCAAGTGACTGGCCCGACTGAGTTGGTTTTGGTTGGACGTGGCCTCGATATTGGTGCAGCTTGGTGCTTCAGGGACACTGACGTTCATACGCGTCCTCCCAGCTGATGCAGAGAATTTGCATCAATCAGCATTGATGGGACTTTTCAAAGGCTTCAGGTGGTATCTACACATACTCTAAGGTCTGGAGTCAGAAGGATTACTGCCTTATACGCAAGGATCCTGAGCTCCGTGTCGTTGTCATTGAAAACTTTAACCCTTAGGCTTCCGAAGGTGGTGCTCACAGCTTGGATGCATTGTTGAATTTCTGCATCGGTAAGAGCCTTCGATCAAAGGTTACTTCCCACGTAGGGGAAGTGTTCCAGGTTTGGGAGGATTTCTCTGTTGACCTCAGTGGAGGGTTAGACCAGACCTTAACTTGGGACAGGTTTGTAAAGGATTTGAGTCTTCTTGAGGTTGAGGCAGAGACCAATTCTTCACTATGCTTCTGTGAAAGTATTAAGTAAAGCTTGAAGATTCTCTTGTGAGAAAGTACTGATGACATTGTCATCCACATACTGAAGTTCCACAAGCGAGGTCAGATTTCAGTTTCTTCTTGGATTTCAACAGGGTGAGGTTGTAAGTTTTCTGTCCATCCTATAAATAATGGTCACACCCCTGGGATGTTTGTGCTCGACAAGATGACCAAACGTGGAGATGAGGCTGGAGAAAAGGATCAGAATGATGACACATCCATACTTGACATCAGTCTTGATCTCCAGAGGATATTACCATCAGTGAGGACTTTTTGCTGACACCTTAATGTTGGAGAGACAGAGGATGTTGATGAATATCTCTGGACAGCTAGCCTTTGACAGGGTCTTCCATACTCTTGGTCACATTGATGATGGCCTCGTAGTGTAGTTGATGTTGTTGCTGGCACTTCTCTTGGAGTTGCCGTGCTGTGTAAACAATGTCCATAGTTCTCTGGTTTGGTTGGAAGCCACACTGGCTTTCTGGATGGATTTCTTCAGAGACTGGGACAAAGTGCCTAATGACGATTTAGGCGATGATCTTCCCTGTCATAGAGAGCACCTCAGTAATTCCCATGGTCCGTTTTGTCTTCTTTCTTAAAGACCATAGCAATGGCAGCGGCAGTTTCTTTGATTTTCAGGCTTAGTTGGAGATGCCAACTAAGCTTTGTTCCTCCAAGTTTGAAAATCCCTGCTGGAATCCTGAATATTCCTGTGACTTTTCCATTCCTCATGTGTGTAATGGAGACTTCAACTTATACGCTAGGTAGGAGTGCAAGATCATCTTTGATCTGTTGGGGAATTTCCTCAAACACATTCTCATCGGCAATTGTAATGCAGTTGAGGAGGTCTTTCGGTGTTTTTTCTATCGGAGACTGCTGTTTGTTTCTCACAAGGGTTCTATCCTTATTGTATGCTGGTTTGAGGTGGCACTGAAGAAACCTGGGTGTCATGCTTGTCAACAAGGAGTTATAGCTCCTTAGTTTTTTGTCAGTCCACCTTTTGGTTCTTGATTTCCGTAGTTCTTTGCAGCTCTGTCATTGCTATTTGACTTGCTGATTTTGTCAGCCATAAAGAGTTTTCCTTCTCTTGCTGCTGAGAGAACTTGGATGATGTGGTCATTCTCGGCAAACCAGTCTGTGTGTTTCCCGGTTTTGTACCCAATAGTTTCTTCACAGCATGAGGCAGCAGCTGCGCAGCTTTTCTCCACTCTGTTTAAATGAACTCTTCGGATTTTGGTGATGACATCATTGGAAATTCACTGGCATACTCAGCCCTTAAAGCCACTGAACGTTGAATTTTTTTTTCAGAACATTATCCTCGTCTTCAGCTGGTGGCATTTGATGGGCGTTGAGTAGCCAGACTATGATAATTATTCCCTAAGTAGTGGCATTCACTCCTCGCTACCATAATTACTTCCTCCATTTGCTTGATTACTAAAGTCAGCATACTGACCGATCTCTCACCATGATTCCCTTGTGCATGAATACATCATTTCAATGGCAGGACTGTTTGGTTACCAGTTGCTGCTGCTGGATAGCTTCCACTCCAAAATTTTTTCATATTCCTATTACATTGCAAAATTGCCTGCACCGACTGCTGTTATGTTTTTCACATGATTTATTCGTACTATATTGATTTCCACAAGGTCAATATATAACCTTTTGTTGGGCACCCCAAGATAATGTGCAGGTATGGAAGGCATAAGGCTGATGGTGAAACAAGAATAAAGGTGTCCCCTCAACCACTGTCCTCTAAGTTGTACTTTAGTCAGTAAACAGACAAGATGGTGCCCATGTTCTTCCAGTTCACACTGCATATTTGAGCTGAGACAGAAGTTAAGATGCTGTAGTTGGTTACAGCACTGGACAGCGGAAAATTTAGCCTGGGCCCCCATTCCCAATTGTGGTCCAAGATCCATGCTTTGATACCCAGAAATACAGATGTTCAGATTATAATGTGGTCATTGCTTATTGATTCAGTACCCGTGGAACTGTTAAACCATGGTGTCAGTATCTTGAGAAGTCTCTGCTGAAATGTTTTGTTGATGCTTCTATGCTATGACTGTGTTTTTGACCTCTCTTCCCCTTTCTTTTTGGCAGAGGAAAGGAAGTGGAATGTATTTGACACTTCACATGCTGAATTGCCAATGAATATGGGGTTCCCTTCACTCACAAGCTACAACCTAAATAGCATCAACTCCTCCAGCCCGAACAAATCCTTGTGGACAGGACCAGCAACGAGTACGTGGATGGGTCACATGACAAGCACCTCAGTGGGGAATTTAAGTGACTTGCAATTCTCTGAAAGCTTTGCCCCTCTCCCAGATCCACCAACCAAAAGGCACTGTCGCTCACTGTCTGTGCCAGAAGACCTGTCACGCTGCAGGTCTCTGTGGAAGCCAGTGGGCTCCAAGGTGTGGACTCCTGTCAAACGGCGTTGTAACAGTGGTGGAAATGCAGGCCCACAGCTCAGTAACCCAACTCAGCGCCCCACCAGCCTTGGTCTCCAGCAGCTGCCCAACTCTGGCCACTACTCAACCACCAGCAGTTTCACTTTTTCCAGCCTCACAACATCTCCTGAATCCCCATTGCCATGGATGCTGTCGCCAAGCAACCACACCACCGATATTGGCGACAGAACTTTTTTGGGCGTGCAGTGCATTTTGCCTGAGCATTGCACGTTCGTTCCCCAGAGGCGCTTCTCACTCTCCCCCGTGCACATTCAGGAGGCAGCAAGATGTCTGCTCTCAGCCAAAAGTACACCTTCCTCTACTCCAGAGATGAACCGACGGCAGCAGGGCCTGTTGCGGAGTCACTCCCAGCCCTGTGACTTAAACGAGCGCAAGTGTGGCGTAAAACGAAGGCACGATGATGATGTCCGGTGGACAAGGCCCACCTTAGACTTCTTCAAAATGAACCAGGTATGTACTAATGTGTGGGAACCAATTGATCTCTTAATCCATTGTAAAACAATATGTAATATGAATACACAATATTAAGGATCTAGAATCAGGCCTGGAATATGAAAAGCTTTTCCCTGCCTTACAACATCTCCTGAATCCCCATTGCCATGGATGCTGTCGCCAAGCAACCACACCACCGATGTTGGCGACAGAACTTTTTTGGGCGTGCAGTGCATTTTGCCTGAGCATTGCACGTCCGTTCCGCAGAGGCGCTTCTCACTCTCCCCCGTGCACATTCAGGAGGCAGCACGATGTCCCACCCCGGAAAAAAAAACGCCATAACTTTTGATATTATCTTAACCAGTTTCCAATAAATATTGCTGACGATCAAGACTTCCATGTCATCAGACTGCTCAGCAATCTTTGTCCTTTATGGATTCTGGCATCCTGCTCTTTCTAAACTGCCTTTGCAAAAATGTTTCATGTGCATCTGAATTAAAACAAGTAAAGGGATGGGGATGGTGAAGTCAGTTCGGCAGCCCTGCTTCTCCATTACTGATTTTGATTAAAGTTACTTGTTAATTATCAGATTGGCAATGCAAAAAATCGTAGCTAGCTAAATAATGTCAAACTTAAAAATAACCTATTTTTACCAATGTACTTGCAGAGCTTGCATGCCAACAAGTAAATCTGCCAAGATTTTATTCACTGCTAGTGCAGAGTCTGGAGTAACGCTACCTCTTGTATCTTTTTACTTGTTCATTTTCCCACCCACCCTAGCAAACCATTTTGTTCTTATTGTTCAGACATAACGCTTCTCTGTCCTGACTCCCTTACGTTGTCAGAAGTCACACAACAGAGCTGAAAATGTCTTGCTGGAAAAGCGCAGCAGGTCAGGCAGCATCCAAGGAGCAGGAGAATCGACGTTTCGGGCATGAGCCTTCTTCAGGAATAGCTCATGCTCGAAAGGTCGATTCTCCTGCTCCTTGGATGCTGCCTGACCTGCTGCGCTTTTCCAGCAACACATTTTCAGCTCGGATCTCCAGCATCTGCAGTCCTCACTTTCTCCTAGAAGTCACACGACACCAGATTATAGTCCAACAGGTTTGTTTGAAATCACAAGCTTTCAGAGCACCACCTCTTCATCAAGTGAAGTCACCCCAGTCCAACACCAGCACCTCTGCATCATCCCTTAAAGTGTGTGCAGGAGGTCCTAAGTGGCTGCTAGATAACTCTACAAACAAATGGTAAAGTTCCAATCGAAAAACCTGCTATGATACACATTTGTAAGGGTTTAACTTCAGTAGTGAGTATAGAGTTGGCTCAAAGAGAGGAAGTAGTAGGTACTGGCTGAAGGAGAGATGATGGCAAGGGAGGATGTACTTCCTGGAGCCAGTCCAAGATCACTGCTGAAATCCTTACTGATGTCCATGTACGTCAACAAAGTCTCACCATTCCAGCCATGTCTCAGAAAGTGAACTTGCATCATTTTGAAAATGCTGGAAGTGAAGGTGTTTTAAAGTGAAATTGGAATTGAGCCCAATAATTTTAAATACTATAATTTGACGGTTGCAGTCTGGATTGATTCTGCTGCCTGAGCAGGGGCTTACATTAACTGCATCTGCACTTTTCAACAAGGAAAGAAATTATTGCTGTAACGTGATGCTTGTGTGCTTTTGTTTGCAGGCGAATATGTAAGTTATGTTCCCTTGGACCAATACAAAATCATACTAAACAGTAAACAAATTCGTTTCTGTGTGTTTGCAGTGAATAATCTCCAATTAGGGTACCACACCTAAATACAAAAGTCACTGCACTTATATAATTAAAGATTACCACAGATTGCTTTTTATAAATCTTTAATTGCAGTTTGAAACATGTTTGAAAAGCAACAGAAAATCCTTTGTCAATTAATATATAGTAACAGTGTGTAAGTGGCATTTTTAAAGTCACTGGCACCGTTAAGTCATGAAGCTTCTGTAAGAGCCCTGGATGGTACGAAAGATTCCATCAGGTCAGCCAGCATCCATGGAGAGAGAGCAAGCTCGTGTTTTAAAACTGAAGCTCTGATGAAGAGTCATCTAGACTCTAAATGTTGGCTTGCTGTCTCTCTCTCCGTGGCTGCTGTCTGACCTGCTGTGTGATCTCTGTTTGTTGTTTTCACTATCTGCTGTAATTAGCTCCGACCTTGACAATCTGCATGGGCCAGAACTGCAAATCCAATTAATTTCCTTTAGTCTACAACAAACAGGTTCTCCAGCGTTGTTTGTATGATGCGCAGCAACAGGAATGAAGATGCTGTAACGTTATGTTCCGATATCCTGTATTGCTTGATCTGCTTTTGGTTGTGTTTGATTGTACAGTACTGGGTGGTGAAGCCAGGGCCAGCTAAAGTATTATGCAGGCAAGCCTTAGTTCTGACATGCCCAAATCCATGTTAAATTGGTATCAACCAATTGTCAGAAATCTTTACATCCCTGTCTCAAATCCTGACCTTTACTGCCTGACTCCAGATGAATAATCCAGCCATTTTGTGTCACCTCTTCTGCCAGGCCTATCCAGTCTTACTGTAGTTCAGTGATTTAATGGATGAGTACAAAATAAAGGGTTCTACTGTCAGACACTACAGAGGCATGTCCTGACTTGGATTATTACTTTTCATGAGTAATGGTAAAATGTGTTAAATTTTCCATGGTTATTGATTCACAACTACTACTTATTTGCAAAGTACATTGCCCTTTGACCTCCAGTGGTAGTTTAATCTGACTGGAGATATTACAACTTGAAATTTGCTTTATTGAAAATCGGGGAAAGAACAAGAATAGAGGGTGCCTGGGAACAAAGTCATTTCCCAGGTTCTGCAAGTTTGACACCAGCTGGGTTGGGTGGGATCCCTTGTAATAGGCAAAACATTATAAATGCTGTAAATCAGAAACCATTCCGAGGAAGGGTCACTGGACCCAAAACTTTAACTTTGATTTCTCTCTGCAAGTACCGACCAGATCCGAGTTTTTCCAGCAGTTTCTGGATTTCCCCTTGTGAAAGGGCTTGCTGCAACCTTCTCAAGGGCCATTGACAATAAACTTCTAATGCTGGCCTTGTCATTCATACAACAAAAGGCTAATTTTAAAATGCAATTCTTGACATAAGCCATTCGACCCACAATCTTCCACGATGATTCCTAATGAAGGGCTTTTGCCCAAAACGTCGATTTTCCTGCTCCTCGGATGCTCCCTGACTTGCTGTGCTTTTCCAGCACCACTCTGATCTTGACCCCACGATCTTCCACCTCAAGGCACTTACCCCACGCTCTCCATAACCCTTCATGCCATTTGTTTTATTTTTAATTTTGCACCTCATTTGTTCAATGTGATTGTCACTCATTCTTTGAAATTGTAGATGCAGGCCCAGCCTCTTCGAGGATTGAATCCAGTCAAACTCGTTGAGGTCCCTGTATGGCAGATATATTGGAAATGGAGATTAAACCTCAAAGTATGTGAGTGGGGATCACAGTCACTAATGAGTTATTTAGCCCATCAAGTCTGCTCCACCATTCATAGTTGATCTAATATCCTCAACTTCATTTTCTGCCTTTTCATCATAGCCGTTGATTCCGTTCCTGATTAAACATCTGTGTATCTCAGTGTTGAATATCTATAATGATCCAGTCTCAACAGCCCTCTGCAGTGAAGGATCCCACAGTTCGTTACCCTCTGCGAGAGGAAATTCTTTCTCATCTCTGCCTTGAATGGACAATCCCATTGGTTGTAAAGCACTTTGAGATGCCCAGGGATTCTGAAAGTGCTATATAACGTGAGACTCATTTTCTTTTTGCAGCCTAAGCATTCAACATCAAAGAGGCAGGATCTAAGGCAGTCTCAATGAGCAAAGCTAGACAGAATGGGGGTTCCAAAGCATCAGGCCTTGACAGCTGATGGCACCGCCACCAATGATGGAACAATTAAGATCAGGGATGCTTTTGAGTCAGGAATTGAAGGAGCTCTGATTTCTGTTAAGATTGTAAGCTTGGAAAAGGTTACGGTGGTGAGAGCATGGAATATTTTGGAAATTGAGGCACTGCTTAACTGTAAGCCAGTGCACACAAAACAATCGCACAACATCTTGCTGCGATTATTAAATGGGTGTTATGTTACAGAACACTTGGGGAGTCTGAGTTGTTTGAGCAATGTACTCTTCAACATGCATGTTGTAGTCTGGAGCTATGAATAGTGATATTGTACAGTGTTTTAAAAATAAGTGTTAGAAGAACTTGCTCATTTAGCTGCGTTACTAATTCTTTGCTTTTGTATTCTCATTTACACCAAGTTTTCTAAGTGGTTCTTTGCATGCTGTTTCCACTCACCCTCCTGATAATACCAAATATATTAAAAATTTGCAAACAGGAAGCCATTGTGTCTCTGCTTCATGCAGCCACTTCCCTTAACTAGAACAGGACATATTAAACTCATCACTTTTTGGTCCATTATCATAAATGGTGACGTGCAGGTTATGGTAAGGGACTAGAATTGTAGTGTGAAAAGTCAGCAGCTTGGAGAGAGCTGAGCAGAAACCACAGCTTTTAACGTTCATGTGAAAGCGAGCAGAATCGCTGGGTTATCGACAAACCAACAGACTTGAGTTTGAGTTGAAGTTCATTTCTGAAACATTTTGTCTTCCAAGATGCCATGCTTATGTAATTCTTTAGTGCTTGCCTTTGGTTGTATATTCAAAGCCTTGTGATAAAAAGGAAACTTAGTATTTGTAAGTGCCACCACTGCAATGAGATCTGTGCGGATGCTTGCACATTCTCCCGTTATGTGAGCGTCTCTGAACTAAAAACAGCTTATTTAAAAAATCTCTCTTTCTGGGTGCTGATACAACCTTTTTGTTTAAGTTAATGTAATTCCACACACGTACACACGTTTCTGGATTGTTGTTATTGTAGCTGAATGGGGGGATGAAAATAATTTTTATTTTGAAGTTGGCTATTCCAACAGGAGGTTTACAGTGTGATAGTTTGTTCCTCCTCCCCTGGAACACTGGCCATTTGAAAGTTGAGAGCTGGCAAGGAAGCTGGTTTTCAGCCGTCGTGGCACAGTGTCCAGTTGATTGTTTTTGTTTTTGCAGGTGCTTTGCCCAAATGCTGTGGTGCTGACTTCAAGAAGGACTCTAGTGTTTGTTGTTGTGGAATATGTTGAGTGCCTCCCACATCTTGGCAGTGACCTCCCTCAAAAGGCCACCGTTCATGAGGAGGTCCAACACCAGATTAGCTACGCCCAACTCTCCCTTCTCCAAACGATGGCAGCAAGGGTTTGACAACAGATACCTCCACGAGTTGATTAAATCCCCAAGTATGTAGAGTGGTTGCCGTTGCTATATTCCTGTGTTGCAGTAAAACCTAGACTACATATCAGCAACACACAAGATCACTGCAGAAGTTCCATTCTCTGTACTGCCTCAGCCATATTCTGTGGATTTGATGGGAGGGTAGCCAGACACATATTAGTGTCCCTTGAAGTGTAAAACTGAACTGGGTAATGCAGATTTGTCTCTTGGTTGATTTATTCAAACTTTTCAAATGGAGGAAGGCAAAATTGTTACCTGTTGTGCGAAGCTTCAAAATGAACATTGTCCTTAATGCTGAAATACATTTGAGGTAGGGAAGTGCAGAATTAAAGGAGACTGGAAGGTGCTCAGAATGAGACGCATAAAGTTCTTTCCAAAAAGCAGCAAAACAAACAGGGGAAACTGCATCCTTTATTCACTTGGCCACATGCACAAACTTTAGGAACACAGCCAGCTGCTAAAAAAGCCAAACTTATTATTGTGTCTGCCTGATTGGAACAGTTTATTTCAGCCTGAACCTGATCTAAACAAACATTACAAAGTCCTGAAATCAGAGGATAAACCTGTTGGGGCTTGGGAGACAATTGGAAACAGTCCTGGTATGTGAGGGATGGCCAATGTTTGAAGGAGACCAATCTAAAGAATGAAGACTCCATAAGGTAGGTAATCTGCTTTGACTATCATGGGAGTGAGTGGGAGGTGATTTGCTTCAATTGCTTTGCACAGTGCTCAGTTTAGTAACAAAGCAAAGATAAGAGCTCTGGTATTATTTAGCTTGGAAGAAACCAGATTCCTTCATAATTGATGTGGTTTTGGTTCACTGTTCTTTAAACTTCTGATTTAGTCTACAGTAATGATTCTAAAGACAAAATTACTTGTGCTAATTATTCCAATAATTATTCCAAAATATACAAACAAGTTTTGGACTCCAGCCTGAATCTCAGTGTGGCATGCTTGGCTGTAATATGGCTTTTGGAGAGATTCCTTGCTTTTTTTGAGCAATTAGAGAAATTTCACCCTCTCCAGAACACATTGAGTCCTTTTAGATCTGATTGGTCAGCTTGGCTGATGTGCCAGATGTATACTACTGCAGCACCCAATAGTACTTTTCTGTCTGTCAGGATCTCCCCTCTACAGAACTATGATTCTTCCTCAAAGAATACTTTTGAATATATGTGTCAAGAGAGGGATTGCTTCAGCCAATGTGTATCTTTGGGCTATAACTGCTGCCGCATCGATAAAGATTTGATGTTTTCTTGCAGATGGATAGACAGTGCATTGGGTTGTAATCAACTAGGCAAAAGTGAGGACTGCAGATGCTGGAAACCAGAGTTTAGATCAGAGTGGTGCTGGAAAAGCACAGCAGGTCAGGCAGCATCCAAGGAGCAGAGATAAATGGGAGGGAGGTAGCAAAGAGTACAATGGATGAATGGGGGTGTGGATGGAGGTGATAATTCAGAGGGGAGGCTGGAGCGGATAGATGGGAAGGGAGATTGGCCGGTAGGACAGGTCATGGGGACAGTGCTGAGCTGGAAGGATGGAACTGGGATAGGGTAATGAGGAAACTGGTGAAGTCCACATTGATGCCCTGGGGGTTGAATGTCCTCGGCAGAGTGGGAGGGGGAGTTGAAATGTTTGGCCACAGGGCGGTGGGGTTGATTGGTGCGGGTGTCCCGAAGATGTTCCTTGAAGTGCTCTGTGAGGAGTTGTTCCCATTCTGAAGCTAGTGTTAGTTTGCCTGTTCTGTTTAACACATAGCTACTTCAGGTTCTTCCATATACCACTGTCTGTTAGTGGCATGAAACCAGATTACCTGCTTCATTCCTTTCCTCCTACACAAGTTCAAACTGAGACCCAGTTTAATTTTGGGAACTCACACATTCCATCCACTGGACTGAATGTGTGATGGTCAAAAGGATTCTCAGTCCACTAGAAACAGTGGGCGGCACAGTGGCTCAGTGGATAGCACTGCTGCCTCACAGCGCCAGGGAACCGTGTTCAACTCCCACCTCGGGCAATCGTCTGTGTGAAGTTTGCACATTCTCCCCGTGTCTGCATAGGTTTCCTCTGGACCTGCATTTCCTCCCACAGTGATGTGCAGGTTAGGTGAATTGGCCATGCTAAATTGCCCATAGTATTAGGTATAGGTGAATGGGTCTGGGTGGGTTGCTCTTCAGAGGGTCGGTGTGTACTGTAGGGAATCTAATGAATGAAACAGTAAATGTTTTGGCTGTTCCTTCCATTAACGCTTATGATTTCATAAATCGCTCACTCTTCACTCTGTTAAAGTTCACTCCACTGTCAGTGCAGAGTAGCAGCAGTGTGTACCATCTACAAAGTGTACTGCAGCAAGGCTTGTTCAACAGCACCTTCCAAAACACCTCTTCCAAATAGAAGAATGAGAGTTAGAGGTACATGCGTGGTCCACTAGCTGCAGATTGCCCTGCTAGTCATGGACTGCTTCACTTGGAGCCGAGCTGCCTTCTCTTACTTCCAGTTACTTGATGTAGAAGGATTCTCCGGTGATTGTGAAAGAACTTTGCCCTATCCATAGCATGCTCCTTCTATTGTACAGCATCCATATAGTCCTATTCTGTAGCTTCATCTGGTTGATGCCTCACTGTCGATATGCTGGTGTCTATTCTGACATGCTCTCCTGCACCCCACATTGAACCAGGGTTGAGTGATTTTTGTTGATGAACATGATCACTTTGGTTAAAAACAATTCTTCTGCTGGGAGTGGCCCACAGCATCTTGTGGATGCTCAGGTTTAAATCACTAGGCCTGTAGTAAGGTTAAAATCCAAAAGGCCCCCAATGAGTATGCGGGCAGATGTGAAGTGAATTTACAATCCTTCACTCCATAGGCAGTGAGGCTGTGGTGTTAGCTCAGTGACTTCTGCCATTTTTTGGTGAATGCTTTTAAACTCTCTATCCTTTTTGGAAACTTGTTACCCATATATTTCCCACTTGGAAGCAACTGACCGTGGCTGGATTGCAGATTAATAAGCACAGGGTAGACCCTATAGCTGTTTTGTGTGTATCCAGACGACAAATGCTGGTAGGCTGCTTCATTGTGACTTAAAAGCACAACAAATCTATCTCTGTAGCTCACTGAGCTGCAACAGGCAGTGGTGAGCTTGACTATTCCATGATGCCCATTATTCTGGGCATTACCGTTAATTATAGCACCTCCTATGTGCCATCTCTGGATGAGATCGGCTATTGTAGTCTTTGGACTTGACTGCTTGGACCAGTATTTGCATTGAAGAGTACTGGCAGAGTGTAGCCAACCAATGGGACTGCTCTCTTTCTGACACTCATGTGGTCTGCTTTCTGATTGAAATACAGATCCGTGTGTGTGTGTGTGTGTGTGTGTGCTTATCATGTCATCCCAGTGTTTGTGATGAATAGTAAAATAAATAGGAGAACTGCAAATGCACAACATCATTAAGTGAAGCCAAGGTGTAATTTACCCTGAAGGGTAGCCACCTGTCAGAATATGCCTTTTGTCTTTATAGCATTGATAGGCCTGCTGTGTATTTTCAGTTTCTCATTTTTATTGTTGATATTGTTGTCAGTATGTTAGAGATCATGTTCTGGCTCAACTCTCATTTCTACAAGCCATCTTGTGCTTCTCTGTCTAGTCCACCATATGACTAACCATTTTACAGGAGGTCCAGAAACATCATTTTTTCCTCCATTTTTTTCTTATTGTTTAATCTGACAAATCTTACAAACTTAACGGGAGGAAATCTGGCATTCAAATACCACGCTATCCAGTTCAGTTACCTACAGTGGGAAATGCATTTGTACTGTGGATGAATACATTCTGCTTCACAGACCTTGCATTACTTGCCTCTCGAACCCATTTGAGCATTTCCTTGTTTCAGTCTGAGGGCCAGGAATTGAAGAGCTACCATGCGATTCATTGCCATTGGCCCTGTCTTAACACTCATTCAGATAGGTCTGATGAGTAAACCACTCTGATTTTTGAAAGTTACAATGCTGATCCTGGTTTTGTGTTGGCCTGACTGCACAGATAGAAGCAAGTTTCCTGAAATTTTGGTTCAGCAACAGCTGCAAGTCGTTTTTTTGGGTTGCTCTTTCAGTTTGCCTGCAGTCGGTTTGCAGCGCACTGCGCTAGTTGCTCAAGGTTTTAAATACAGCTGGGCTGCTGCCTTGGTTAGAACATGCTTGATGAATCTGGCACCAAGCAAAAACCTACTGTCTCATTCTTTGGGGATATTCAGGACCGCACAGCTGTTTTAGTCTATTACCAATGTATTGGCACCACAACAAAGGGCTAATTGCAAATTGCCAATGCAGGCTCACAAGTTTTCAGAAAACAGCTCATTCCTGTTTGTGGAAATTTGGGTGTATGTAGAAGATGATGCAGTTGGCTATCGTGAAAGCCTTTCACCATGTTTGTTTACTGCCACTGTTTAGCACAGGTTTTCTGGTCGTGTGTAGTATGACTAAACAAAACGAGGGTTAATTTTAGGCAGAGTGATCTTGAGTCATTCTTTGGCCACCATTTTGATACCCAAATATCACCAATTCCCCATTGTTTCAGAATGGCACCGTGCCTGACATGGGGAATCAAACCATTCCCTACTGTTAATATATTGTTCCACATTGTTGCATGTGTAATATCTTGTCCTTAATTCCCCGACTCTCAGCATGTACTTTTCCATGAAGGACTTTGGTGAACCAGGTTAGTTTTACCTGACACTTTACAATGATTTCATAGTCATCATTAAAGTCTTAATTCCAGATTGTTTTGAATCCAAATTACTCCATCTGCCGTGATGGGTTTCGAGCCCAGGTTCCCAAAATATTGCCTGGGTCTCTGAATTAATAGCCTAGTATAATACCCCTAGGTATTGTCTCCCCAAGTGATGGTAATGAAAAATCTTCCACATCTTCCCATTTGCAAAGCAAAACAGTGATTAAAACTTGAGCAGCTAAAATTGTAACCTTTGATCAGCTTAACTAATTTGAATTACTTAACAGACAGGCCTTTGACGAGCAGTTCTGTTATATTCAGCCTGTACATAAAATTTCATTGAAATATTCTGCATCTGTCTGTCTTTCCTCCTCCCCCTCCCCCTCCCCAACACCACGGTTCTTTCTTTCCATAGTTATCATTTCAGTATTGAACAACCCCTTTGTAATAAAAGACACTAATTACAATTTTTTTTTGATGCCGCTCTCTCTGGAGAAACAGCAGTCTAATTATCAGTCCCTAAGAAAACGTTTCTTTTATAAAGCTTGAGTATCTGGAGTCTCTCAGAGACATCTGCTTGCAGTGCTCAAGTTGAAAAGCTTTATGAATTCATCAAGTATGTTTCTGCACTGTGTGTAATTGGAGTTTGAAAACTTGCCACAGAAGCATCGAGCCAAGAGATCTTTCTGCACAATGCATGGTTCAATTTGTGAGCAGGTTCTAGGAATCTGGTTGTTTATATTAGTAGCAATTAGATCTGAAGATGCACGGTTTTAATTTCATTTTTATTTCACAGTCTGACTCCAAATGTATGGGAATATTGACTGAGGGCATTGAAATGCTTACTGATTTGTAGTAACTTACTGTTTAACATTATGTTTAAAGCTAACGCTAAGCCTTTCAAAAGTATTCCTGTTTCAGGTCTGCAAAGGTTTGTAAATTGCACGTATTCTTGAGATTTCTTTTTCTCTCCCTTGCCCAGTTTGTATCTAAAGGGGATTGAATCTTTCTCTGTGATCTTGTTTATGTATGCCCCACTTAACTAGTGTGTTGCTGTGCAGATTCATCAGCAGCCGACTCCACTACTCTCTTCTTAAAGTTGAAGATTGGAAGATTGGGTGGTGCTTCCCTTGCTATGATGCCAACTTTACACCTCTCATCCTTCCCCTTAATTCTGAGGGTGAGCCCAGCTTTGTGAGCATTGCCCAGTATGCATGTAATTTACTAGTTTGTTGTCATGCATTTTGAAATCAAAGAATAAATTAGATTAGATTCGATTCCCTCCAGTATGGAAACAGGCTTTCGGTCCAAAAAGTCCACACCGACCCTCCAAAGAGTAACCCACCCAGACCCATTCCCCTACCCTATATTTACCCCTAACACTACGGGCAATTTAGCATGGCCAATTTACCTGACCTGCACATCTTTGGACTGTGGGAGGAAACCGGAGCACCCGGAGGAAACCAGACACACAGACACGGGGAGAATGTGCAAACTCCACACAGATAGTTGCCCGAGGATGGAATCGAACCCGATTAGATATCTGTGATCTCTTAAATTTGTTTCAGATTGGCAAGTTGGGACTTGGATTCTTCAAATTTTCTGGAGGAAAGCCATTTTTCCTCGGTGCTGAGTGTAGTGATGTCGTGGATATACTTGCTAATTTTCCCCTTTCATTCTCATTTCAAATAGGGTGCATTATTACATGGCAGTACGTTTTAAATGAACTACCATCTTGGAATTTGCCTACGGCCCAGTAAGATTTAATGCAATGTACCAAATTTTTGCATATCTTGAAGGTAGTTGCACAACTCTAGGAATCTGAGGACAGTAGGAGGCGAATATAGTTGTTGACCAGGTAGATTTTCATAAAAGTATGTAATGCTGTTCAGTGTTGTGGTGGGAAATTGTTTCCAAAGTGAATATCAGTTGATCAGTTTTTTTGTGCCCTTTTCTGGGGAAAGGTGCACCTCTGGATATATCTTAATTGAACAGACCGTAACTTTAACATGGCAGTTCTCCGGAATGGTAACTGAACCTACCTGGGCTGTCTACCTGAAAGAAATTGTATCCCCTCTACTGTAATCTATAATAAATAATTTCTATCTGAAAAGTGACAACTATAGTGCTATTCTTCAATGGTAGGGTTCAATTGCATGATCTCCCTCCATTACCTGAACGTTACTTTTTTTAAAGTTAAAAATCACACAATAGGTTATTTTATTTTTCTCCAAATTATTATTTTTTCAAACGTTTGATCTGTTCTCCTTTTTTCACTGTTTCTCAAACTGAGGAGTAGAAAACAGGTCTGTGTTGTCTAAATGTTCATATTCTTGATTTGATAAGCCTCAGGAGCTATGTATTAATAGGTTTGTTTAGCCTCAGTTAGAAAACTGAACAGGAGATGTTGTGAAAGTATACTGAGGATGGGGGAGGTTGCTGTTAAAATCTAATTTGCATGTTGTGATTCAAGATCTGTCTTCAGTGTGATAATGAACTTGTGTAAATGCTTGTCTGGAATAATCCTATAGTTGGCAAATGTGCATGGTGATATTGGGAAGTGAAAGCTTCACAAAGGGCCTCTCCTCAGCCCTGCCACCGCATCTCTCCCCCCCCACTTCCCACAGCTACCATCCCATCTTAGAGCCTGTTAGCTGCGGATGTTGGAGTTAAATGGACTCTGGTTGAGTAGAGAAGGGCTTTGCTACATCTCTAAGCACTCAGTGTGTGTAAAACCCTTGACCTTCAGAGTTGCAAAGAGCAGCCTTCTCCTCATGAGATCCATGGGAGCAATGACCCAATCCCCCAGCCTGCTGTCAAGCTGCATTCAAAGAGTTCAAAGAGCTCTTCAAAGCTCAGACTCTGTTGGTTTGATGGTTTGAAGTGCAAATTTTTTTTGACGCTGTATTCAGGCTAACAGCCATGTTGGTGTAACTGGGTCTCCCTGATTGAATGCTAACTATGTCTCGCAATTATTTGACAGCAGTACCAAAACATTAGAGCCTACACCAGTCGACTGCACTGCCAAACCATTTACATGCTGCTTTCTTTCTGCCTTTGTGTATTATAGGAGGTGGGGGGTTGCAGCAAGAAAGCAATACTTTGTTCGCTTGTTTCTTGCCAATTTTTTTCTCTGTCTTTATCATTCACTTACTTGGTCATTTTAATTTTATTTCTTATCCTGTGATCTCGTTTGTTTTATCTTTTAAAAGTTTGTTGGGGTTGTTGAGGTTCTGAGGTGCACCCTCCTCTGGCATATACTCTAACCCTGCACTTTCTATCCTCTGGACAAAATTGTGGGAGGGAGCAACACTTCAAATCATTTCCACTATTCCTGAAGCAGTAGAACTGTGAGTCATGAAAAGCAAAAAAGAAATACTTGTGTTTATAGACATGTGAAGAGAAGGCAATTTAACCCCTAGAGCCCGATCCACCATCCAGTTAGGTCACAACTGATCTAAAACTTAACACCATATATCTACCTTTGCTCCATATTTCCAGTTAGCAAATTATGAATCTCAGATTTACAATTAACAATTAATCTAGCATCATTTGCTATTTGCAGAGAGTTTCGAACCTGTAGCACTTTTCACGTATACAGTGTCTCCTAATTTTACTTATGTATGGTCTGGCCCTAGGTTTATAGACTGCACACAATGCTACCTATCTTTGTTAAAAGTTAAAAATCGCACAACACCAGGTTATAGTCCAACAGGTTTAATTGGAGGCGCACTAGCTTTCAGAGCGACGCTCCGAAAACTAGTGTGCTTCCATTTAAACCTGGTGTTGTGTGATTTTTAACTTTGTACACCCCAGTCCAACAACGGTATCTCCAAATCATATCTTTGTTAAAAATCTCAATACACCAGGTTATAGCACTAGCTGACAAATAAACCTGTTGCAGTATAACATGGTGCTCCGTGATTTTTAACTTTGTCCACCCCAGTCCAACACCAGCTCCTTCATCACACCTATCTTTGTGTAATTGAATATGTGGTTATCTCCCTGTTTATCTGAGTTGTTAGTAGGTTACTAGATAAGGCCCGGACATAGATCCTTGGGCGTTATCGTACACTGTCTCCTGCTCTGCAAACAATTTCCAAACCAGGGAAAAAATATTTTCCTTCAATTTCATGGGCTTGCACTTTAACTGTTAACATAGACTGATCTATATAGCACCTTCCACAATCTCAGAATGTGCCACAGTATTTACAATTAATTGAATACTTCATTTTAAAGGACAGTCTCAGGTTTAATCAGTGAATCCCTACAGTGTGGGAGCAGGCCATTCAGCCCATTGAGTTTGCATTGATCCTACAAAGAACATCCTATCCCCTCCACCCTAACACATGACTAATCTACCCAACCTGCACATCCCTGGACACTATAGGCAATCAAACATGGCCAATCCGCCCTAGTCTGCATGTCTTTGGACTGTGGGAGGAAACCAGAGGAAAGACACATAGACACTTTGAGAATGTGCAAACTCCACACAGACAGGTACCCGAAGATGGAATCGAACAGGGTCTCTGGCATTGTGAGGCAGCTGTGCGAATGTTGGTGATAGAGCAGCCAATATTGTATACATAAGATTCTACAAGCATTTATTTTAAACTTCAGACTTGGTTAAGGGATAAACATTGGTCAGGAAAACTGTCTAGCTGCTCTAACACGGAAAATGTCATCCTACGCACTGTCATTTTACATTAACATCACTCTCCAACTAGAATCTCATTCTCGTTTTATTGTTCTTGCAAGTTAACCAAATAAAAGCTTGGATGTTCCTATGTAAGTCTCTTGTTGAACCTGTAAGAAGTAGGTCTCTGGGAAGGTGTAGAGCAGGCAGTCTTGTGTGCGGTTGTTTCGTGCACAGCATTGGATTGACCAGGAGCCACAGGAAGATGTTGAGTGAAGACTACTTGTTAGTTCCTCCTGAGAGGGCAGCTGGAACCACAGTTGGCTCCTCTAATCAGTGCAGTACTGAGACTGAGCAGCACCTGAAGTGGATTGTGTAGATGTATCGAGTTATATGAATAGAAACTGGTGGATTCAGGTCTGAGCTTTGTATTGAACTTCCATATTATCGAGAAATGAAACAATAATGAGACAATCACCACAAATATTGTTCAGATAGGTCTTGGGTAAATTTTGAAGTAAAATGACTAGAGAAATAGGTATTGCAACATCAGTGTGCTCTCCATGAAAGTGCTTGTCGGCTCTGCTATTCAGGAGTGGGCATAGGGAAACATCCTTTCTATCAGCTGCTAATGAATAAGTGAAAAATGAGACAGCAGCAAAAGCAGAAGTTGCTGGAAAAGCTCAGCAGGTTTGGTAGTATCTGTAAAAGAGAAATCAACGTTAATGTTTCGGGTAAGACATCCTCTGACCGAAGGGTCCCCAGACCTAAAATGTTAATTCTGGTTTCTCTCTTCACAGATGCTACCAGACCTGCTGAGCTTTTCCAGCAATTTCTGTTTTTGTTTCTGATTTACAGCACCTGCAGGTCTTTCAGGTTTTAAAAAGGAGACAGGGCCCTTTCATTATGGGCTTGTTCTGAGAACAAGACTGTTGTCTTTTGAAATAATGGGCGACCCCTTAGAATGTCCAGTTTGCATCACATAAACAACAACTGATGTCACTTGGCAATATCTTTGTTGCTTAAAAGTGTGAGCACATCCCTACCCTTGTTCTGGTTAGGTGCCAGCCGGAGATGTTTAAGCCATAGGGCGTCCTGAGTTTTCATTCTCTCTCTCTTTAGGGCCATATGGAAGCCTCACTGTAATCCCTTCTGATGTCCTTTCAAAAGACAGTGTTCTTGACAAGGATCTTACCAAACATCTTTGTCAGAATGAACAATGTTGTGCTTTTGTTTTATTTATTGTTTGCACATAGTAAAATAATACCCCAAGATTCCATTTGCCAAATAACATGAATGGGCTGATGGTAAATCTCTTGCAAATTACGCACTTTTGTGTTGGTGATACCTCTGACCAGGGTTCCGAGACTGGCCTGCATGGAATATCAGAGGACACCAAGGAGAAATTCACTTAGTGTAGGAGTAGTGATTGCAAGCAAAACATGCTCGAAACGTCGAATTCTCTATTCCTGAGATGCTGCCTGGCCTGCTGTGCTTTAACCAGCAACACATTTGCAGCATGCCTCTTCTTCATGAAACATAGAGGTATTTGAAAGGTTTCAAAGGCAGTTTGAAAGTTAGGGGGCAGGTAGGGGATAGGATGACAGTTGGGTAGGTAAGGGATAGAGTACTAGAGAAGAAGAAGAGTACCTTAGATAGACAAGGGACTCAGTGTTAGGGCAGTGACACAAGGAGAGGATGTTGAGTCCCACAGGATTGAGTCAGAGGGGAATGGGTGTCAAGTCAGAGGCTGGCGGTTGTATTTGGTTGGGTTGGAGAGAAGAGGATCACTTGTGAGCCAGGGAGTCAGTTTAATTAGTTGGAACCCTTCAAAGGGGTTTCTTGGAGGACTACAGATGCAGGAGACTTGCACATTGGTAAGTTCAATTGGTTGGGCAATTTGCATGGGATCAGCTGTGTCAAGGATTCCCTCTGGTCCATTCTACACTGCTCCATTGATGATCTAGCATTGAAATATCTGTGTTATTGCATTTCTGTGTGACAAGCAGCCCCCCCACAACTTACCCCAAAGCCTCTCCACATTGATGCCAAATCCTGTCCTTGTGATCATTTTAGATTATTTGTTTAATTCCCTTGACGTCAGAGTGACACATCAAGTCTGTTTTTCCAAAAGTGGTCTGTTTTTCCAAAAGTGATCTGTTACTTAAACTAATAGGTTTATTCCATTTTACTAGTCACTGAATTCATGCTGATGTCATCTAGGTGATTCCCATATTTTCCTCTACAGTTTCCTATCTCGTGCGGTTGCACTGAGGGGTGAGAGTAATAGAGGTCTATAGCTTAGAAAAGGCCCTTCTGTTCATTGAGTCTGCGCTGGTCAAAGACAACCACTTAACTATTCTAATCCCATTTTCTCTCACATACCCCATATCCTTAGGTATGCCTTGGCATTGCAAGTGCATATCCAAATATTTTCATCAATGTTGTGAGGTTTCTGCCTCTCCCATCCTTACTGGCAGTGGTTCCCACTATCCTCTGAGTGCAAAATCTTTTCTTCACATCCCCACTAACGTGTCTGGCCACCTCTTTGAAAACTTCAGTGAAGTTGGTGAGACATGATCTCCTGTTAACAAAACCATGGCAAATGTTCCCAGTTATTCCCGGTTTCTCCAAGCACACATTAGTGTTCCTCAGAATTGTTTCCAATAATTTCCCTACTACAGAGGTTCGATTGAGAGGTCTGTGGTTTATCCCCTGTTCCCTACTTGAACAACAGTACCATGTTGGCTGTCCCCCTCCAGTCCTCTGGCACTTCTCAATAATTGAAATTATTGCTAATGCCTCTGCTATTTCCTCCATTGTTTCACTTCAACACCCTGGGATGCATTTCATTAAACCTTGGAGAGTTGTCTACATTTAATGCTGCCAGATTATTCAAAACTTGCAGTCTTTAGTTATGTCACGGTCCCCTGATTTCTATACCTATTAGTGAATACCGACACACAGTACGCATTTAGAACACTACCTATGTCTTCTGGCTTCATGCACAAGTTACTCTTGTAAAATAAATTTGGCTTTTCCTTTATCTTACCTGCCTTTTCTTTATTTTATTTGTCTTTATCCTTCCATGTCCCCTTTTATGCTCCTACTTTCCTTGTTAAGTTCTCCTTGCACAATCGTACACCTCTAGGGCTTCTGCTGTTTGGTATCTACTATAACCTTTAATGTCAATTCACATGCTTCTATGCTGTCCTGTGTTGAGGGAGAAAAGCAGGTCTTCTGTTGCCCCACTTTGATATTGAAGAGTGATGCTTTCATATCCATGTATTTCAGAATAACCTTGAGTAAATAGTGGAGAGCGAACCTGTTAACCTTTGAGGTTAATGATCTTGTTTCTGGACTCCATTGAAAGGTCTTTGACCCGAAATTCTGTTTCTCTCTCCACTGGCGCTACCTGATCTGCTGATATTTCCAATATTTTCTGTTTCTCTTTCAGGTTTCCCTCCATTTTTACTCTTTTTCGGGCTGCTGGTAATCACCTTCAGCTTTGCCACAGCAGCTCTTCAGCATAGATAGTGATTTTCTGAAATAGTGTTTCAGTGTGGCAGTGGAAGCCTTGACTGATCATTGTCCCTATCCCAGTTGAGCTAAAATCACTTCTATTTCCCTCTTCCGCCTGGCTGAGATCTGTATGATATTCACACAGGAACCACATCTGTGACATTTGGGATCATTTGGAATCTCTTCATTAATTAGAATCTCAATTTGTCATCTCTCTGCGTTTGGTACTGGTCACTTCTGTTATTATTAATTGGGTGGCACAGTGGTTAGCACTGCTGCCTCACAGTCCAGAGACCCATATTCAATTTCCGCCTCAGGCAACCATCTATGTGGAGATTGCAATTCTCCCTGTGTTTGCATGGGTTTCCTCCGGGTGCTCCGGTTTCCTCCCACAGTCCAAAGATGTGCAGGTTAGGTGAATTGGCCATGTTAAATTGCCCGTAGTGTTAGGTAAGGGGTAAATGTAGGGGTATGGGTTTGGGTGGATTGTTCTTCGGAGGGTCGGTGTGGACTTGTTGGGCCGAAGGGCTTGTTTCCACACTGCAGGGAATCTAACGTAGGGAATCTAATCTAATTAACAGTTCTTTGAAGAGTTGGCAGCTGTTTATTGGGACCAGATAGTCAGCTGTACATGGACTGAAGGCCACTCTGTCGTGAAAGATCATCTGTTTGCAGATACTCCTGGTCTTAATGGCTGATGCTCATAATTCCTGCACGTAGGAGTAATTTGCACAAAGTGCTAGATGCTCCCCCAGCTGCTCCTGTCTCCCTCGCTCCCTCTCTCCCTCTATCTATACTTAAAAGGTATTTGCAGTGTCATTTCTGGTTTGTCCAACAGCCATGTAAGCACCCGCACGCTCCAAAACTTAAATTACTACTTCCCAGCTGATCCACTACCAAGTCTGCAGTTTAGACATCAAGAGTATCATAAGTGATACTTGTACGTACAGAATTACCAAGCCAAAGTACTCTGTGCAGCAGCAGCAGGCAATGACAAGAAAGCACCATTTTTATAATTTCTTTCCTGCTTCATTACCTTTAAATGTCAATAACTCATTAAATTTCATTCCCATTGTAAACTACTTACATTTACACTGAGACGTCATAACTTTCGGGGTCTATTGGGAATCATGTAAATCCAATTGACGGAACAAACCTCAGTGAGTGAACCTTAGGAATTAATATTTTCTTTGATCACCTTTTGTCCCATGTCTACTATAGATCCAGTTGGTAGTTGCTAGAGCTGCTTGGGAGGATTTAAACTAGTAAGGTGGGGGGAGGGTGGGGGAGCAGGATCCAGAGAGATAGTGAGGAAAGAGATCAATCTGAGACGGGTACAGCTGAGAACGAAGTGAGTCAAACAGTCAGGGCAGGCAGGGACAAGGTAGGACTAATAAATTAAACTGCATTTATTTCAATGCAAGGGGCCTAACAGAGAAGGCAGATGAACTCAGGGCATGGTTAGGAACAGGGACTGGGATATCATAGCAATTACAGAAACATGGCTCAAGGATGGACAGGACTGATAGCTGAATATTCCAGAATAGACATGCTACAGGAAGGATAGAAAGGGAGGCAAGAGAGTTGGGGGAGTGGCATTTTTGATAAGGGATAGCATTACAGCTGTGCTGAGGGAGGATATTCCTGGAAATACATCCAGGGAAGTTATTTGGGTGGAACTAAGAAATAAGAAAGGGATGATCACCTTATAGGGATTGTATTATAGACCCCCCGGTAGTCAGAGGGAAATTGAGAAACAAACTTGTAAGGAGATCTCAGCTATCTGTAAGAATAATAGGGTAGTTATGGTCAGGGATTTTAACTTTCCAAACATCGACTGAGACTGCCGTAGCGTTAAAAGTTTAGATGGAGAGGAATTTGTTAAGTGTGCACAAGACAATTTTCTGATTCAGTGTGTGGATGTACCTACTAGAGAAGGTGCAAAACTTGACCTACTCTTGGGAAATAAGGCAGGGCAGGTGACTGAGGTGTCAGTGGGGGAGCACTTTGGGGCCAGCGATCATAATTCTATTCATTTTAAAATAGTGATGGAAAAGGATATATCAGATCTCAAAGTTGAAGTTCTAAATTGGAGAAAGGCCAATTTTGATGGTATTAGGCAAGAACTTTCAAAAGCTGATTGGAGGCAGATGTTCGCAGGTAAAGGGACGGTTGGAAAATGGGAAGCCTTCAGAAATGAGATAACAACAATCCAGAGAAAATATATTCCTGTCAGAGTGAAAGGAAAGGTTAGTAGGTATATGGAATTTCGGATGACTAAAGAAATTGAGGGTTTGGTTAAGAAAACGAAGGAAAGCATGTCGGGTATAGACAGGATAGATGGAGGGAATCCTTAGAAGAGTATAAAGAAAGTAGGAGTATACTTAAGAGGGAAATCAGGAGGGCAAAACACGGACATGAGATAGCTTTGCAAATAGAATTAAGGAGAATCCAAAGGGTTTACAAATATATTAAGGACAAAAGGATAACTAGGGAGAGAATAGGGCCCCTCAAAGATCAGCAAGGCGGCCTTTGTGTGGAGCCACAGAAAATGGGGGAGATACTAAATGAATATTTTGTATCAGTATTTACTGTGGAAAAGGATATGGAAGATATAGACTGTAGGGAAATAGATGGTGATATCTTGCAAAATGTCCAGATTACAGAGGAGGAAGTGCTGGATGTCTTGAAACGGTTAAAGGTGGATAAATCCCCAGGACCTGATCAGGTGTACCCGAGAACTCTGTGGGAAGCTAGAGAAATGATTGCTGAGCCTTATGCTGAGATATTTGTATCATCGATAGTCACAGGTGAGGTGCCGGAAGACTGGAGGTTGGCAAACGTGCCACTGTTTAAGAAGGGCGGTAAAGACAAGCCAGGGAACTATAGACCGGTGAGCCTGACCTCGGTGGTGGGCAAGTTTTTGGAGGGAATCCTGAGGGACAGGATGTACCTGTATTTGGAAAGGCAAGGACTGATTCGGGATAGTCAACATGGCGTTGTGCGTGGAAAATCATGTCTCACAAACTTGATTGAGTTTTTTGATGAAATAACAAAGAAGATTGATGAGGGCAGAGCAGTAGATGTGATCTATATGGACTTCAGTAAGACGTTCGACGAGGTTCCCCATGGGAGACTGATTAGCAAGGTTAGATCTCATGGAATACAGGGAGAACTGGCTCAAAGGTAGAAGACAGAGGGTGGTGGTGGAGGATTGTTTTTCAGACTGGAGGCCTGTGACCGGTGGAGTGGCACAAGGATTGATTAGATTAGATTAGATTAGACTTACAGTGTGGAAACAGGCCCTTCGGCCCAACAAGTCCACACCGACCCGCCGAAGCGCAACCCACCCATACCGCTACATTTTTACCCCTTACCTAACACTACGGGCAATTTAGCATGGCCAATTCACCTGACCCGCACATCTTTGTGACTGTGGGAGGAAACCGGAGCACCCGGAGGAAACCCACGCAGACACGGGGAGAACATGCAAACTCCACACAGTCGGTCGCCTGAGTCGGGAATTGAACCCGGGTCTACAGGCGCTGTGAGGCAGCAGTGCTAACCACTGTGCCACCGATTGGTGCTGGGTCCTCTACTTTTTGACATTTACATAAATGATTTGGATGTAAGCATAAGAGGTACGGTTAGTAAGTTTGCAGATGACACCAAAATTGGAGGTGTAGTGGACAGCGAAGAGGGTTACCTCAGATTACAACAGGATCTGGACCAAATGGGCCAATGGGCTGAGATGTGGCAGATGAAGTTTAATTCAGATAAATGCGAAGTGCTGCATTTTGGGAAAGCAAATCTTTGCAGGACTTAGACACCTAATGGTAAGGTCCTAGGCAGTGTTGCTGCACAAAGAGACCTTGGAATGCAGGTTCATAGCTCCTTGAAAGTGGAGTCGCAGGTAGATAGGATAGTGAAGAAGATGTTTGGAATGCTTTCCTTTATTGGTCAGAATATTGAGTACAGGAGTTGGGAGGTCATGTTGCAGCTGTACAGGACATTAGTTAGGCCACTGTTGGAATATTGCATGCAGTTCTGGTCTCCTTCCTATCGGAAAGATGTTGTGAAACTTGAAAGGGTTCAGAAAAGATTTACAAGGATGTTGCCAGGGTTGGAGATCTAAGCTACGGGGAGAGACTGAACAGGCTGGGTTGTTTTCCCTGGAGCATTAGAGGCTGAGGGGTGACCTTATAGAGGTTTATAAAATTATGAGGGGCATGGATAGGATAAATAGGCAAAGTCTTTTCCCTGGGGTTGGGGAGTCCAGAACTGGAGGGTATAGGTTTAGGGTTTCGCAAGGTTTGTGAAGGTTTGTAGCTCAGGTTGAGGTTTAGGGTGTAGGTGTTGCTCGCTGAGCTGTAGGTTTGATATCCAGACGTTTCATTACCTGGCTCGGTAACATCATCAGTGGCGACCTCCAAGTGAAGCGAAGCTGTTGTCTCCTGCTTTCTATTTATATCTTTCTCCTGGATGGGGTTCCTGGGGTTTGTGGTGATGTCATTTCCTCTTTGTTTTCTGAGGGGTTGATAGATGGCATCTAGATCTGTGTGTTTGTTTATGGCGTTGTGGTTGGAGTGCCAGGTCCCTAGAGATCGCCACTGATGATGTTACCGAGCCAGGTAATGAAACGTCTGGATATCAAACCTACAGCTCAGTGAGCAAACCTACACCCTATAGGTTTAGGGTGAGAGGGGAAAGATATAAAAGAGACCTAAGGGACAACCTTTTCACACAGGGGGTGGTACGTGTATGGAATGTGGTGCCAGAGGATGTGGTGGAGGCTGGTACAATTGCAACATTTAAAAGGCATCTGGATGGGTATATGAATAGGAAGGGTTTGGAGGGATATGGACCAAGTGCTGGCAGGTGGGACTAGATTGGATTGGGATATCTGGTCGGCATGGATGGGTTGGACCGAAGGGTCAGTTTCCATGCTGTACATCTCTATGACTCTATTTCATACTTTGGTTTTCTGTATTAGAAGCTGCGTTGCAGTTTCTTAACTTGATTTGAGTTATTGGCTCAATCAGGAGTCAGGCAGTTCACCCCATACTGACCACAGTCCTGCTGAGCCTAAATAAGTCACTGTTTCTTTCAAGCACTGTCAGTAGGATGTGGCTTGGATTTTTGTATACCACAAACGGGGTTTGTCTTGCAGAGGTGCTTTTACTGTGCCCTAGTTTCACACAAGCTTCAGACTTGCCTGCCAGCTTTCAAGAATATGTTCCTGTGCATATTCAGGAAAGGCTGGTGGGATGGAAAAATGTTTAGTAAATCCAAAGGACCATCCTTTTCCCACTCCACAGCAATACCGTTGTCTGCCAGTCCTCCTGGTCATGTGTAACAGCAGCAGGGGTCATTATTTCAGTTTTATTTTGATATACTTTTTCTGAAAACCTTTTAACAATATAAATTTATAGGACAGTTGCCATCGGTAAGAATTTTAAAATGGTTTAATTTATTTCATCTTTCTTTGCTTCATCTGGCTGGAGTATGTCATACTGACCCTTGATTCTGATTTTTGTTTTTGAGATGCACTGTCTCCATAAAAATCTATCATAAGATTGAGGGTGTAGGGAAGAACCAGGAACTGAGTTTTAAAAACGGGCAGCATAAACTATTCAGCTCTGAGCCTGAATTCCAAGTGCTAAACAGCTTCCTATTAACTCCTGTTAAATTTTTCTACTTGAGCAGTGCATTTAAATGCAAAGTTCCAACCCAGGCATGAAGCACTACTCAATTATATGCTTATTAATGCTTGTCACATTAAAGACCATCGCCTTGCTGCCAGGCTTCACCTGGAGGCAGCTGCACACTTTCAGAGGCAAGGTTTTGTTCAGTGTTTTTCTCTCTTGTTTCAATGCAAGTTGAATTACAGAATGAATGGGCTAACGGGGACAAAGATCTCTTAATTGGCACTTTTAATTCTGCACTTTATGGTAATCCTTAAAAGACACAACTAGTTTAACAAGAACTGTATTATGTGAATAAGGGTTCAGCTGCTTCTGTGTCCAGACTTGAACCTTCTCTCTCCTGGGTGACAGGAGGAAGAGGGGTGCAAGAAAACATCATCCCCCTCACCTTCTAAGGCCTTCCTTTCATTATCTTTGTGTTGTTCTCACGCTCTCTTTTTCTTGCACTTGCATACTTGCTCTCAATTCCACCCCTCCCCCACTCGCCTCTTTAATTTCTTTTGCTGTATTTTCTTTCGTTCTCTGAATGTCAGAATCACGGGCAAGGCTAGAGTTTATTGCCCATCCCTTGTTGCACTTGAGACTGTGGGTTATTCTTTTTGAATCTTTGCAGACGCCGAGGTGAAGGTGCTCAGGCTGGTGTTAAAGTCAAAGATCTCAGGTTTCATAATGAGTTTAGGAAATTCTGATGTGGTTCCTAGGTCTGAGTTTACAGCTCCGAATGACCCACGGTTTAATCCATTTGTACAGTGGTAGCAGAACTGAACTCTCCTTTGAGCAGAAGGGGTTTGCTCTTTTGAGGTAGTGGTTCAGGAATCCCAACAACATGAAAGGTCAGCATCATGGTAACCACTGCTGTCCCATAGTGTATTTATCAGGGAACCTTTCACTCACTGTCACAAACATCAGTTCAGCTAAATGAAAGCTTTGGACTTTCATGGTTATTCCTTTAAAATAAAAAAAAACTTTCCTATTTGGACTGAGAGTGCAAAGCAGAGATATTCTAATTGAACGTAATTCAAGTGCCGTGCTTGTAATTCATCCATGAGTTGACTGCTGATGCTGCCCGGCATCCCTTCCTTATCAGAAATAGACTAAGAACTCACTATCTGATGTTGTGGGCATATCTGAAAGTGGCAATGGTTAAACACTGCAGCGCAAACACAGTCATCAACTTGGCAAAATTGGGGATGGTTCAAACGCTGTTGGGAATCTAACTTGGCCATGAGGGACCTCTTGCAATCGACATCCATGAACTGCACCGTTGCAAACAACCCTAACTCTCCCAGTGCTGACTTTATATCGTGTATATCCGTAGAAACCGATGAAAATTGTTTGATTATCATTGGAACTTCATGAAAGAAAATCTAGTGGCAAGAGCAAAAACAGGAATTGCTGGTAAAACTCGGTAGGTCCTTAGTCTCTATGGAGAGAAAGAGTTAATGTTTTGAGACCAGTGATGATGCTTCTGAGGCAATTTCTGTTTTTGTTTCAGATTTCCAACATCTGCAGGGTTTTTTTTAATTAGTGACAGGTGTTCCTGTACAGCACCACACCAAACCGACTGGATAGTGCAAAGGGCTGAGATGAGCAGAAATTCAACATGCCAGATATCAACTCACTTCCAGTTGGTTGTGGCTGTTTGAGGTTTATCACAAGTGCAGTATTGTTCCAATCCTTGTTTGGTCTTTGTTCTGGTGTGCTTTTATTGAGCAGGTAATGCACAAATATGGCAGCACCTGTGTTCAACCAACCCCTCGCTGTGAGGGGGGGAGCCTGTCGATTCGAGCAGCTGTTGAATTAATTGTCTGTTTGTGGTTGTGACTGTCTGCTGCTTTCGATGACTAGTGCACATTCTTGCTATGAGTTGGGGGTAGTTGGAAAGTGGGGCTAGAAAGATGTATGTGTAGTGGTTGAACCTCCTGAATTCAGAGGCTGATCTCTCTGAGCTTGTGGCTAGCACAGCCTTCGCTTTGTGGCTAATGCAGCCTTTGCTCAAGTTTGCCACAGGCATTAACTTGTGACCAGTGAGATTGCTGCTGTCTGTGAATAGGTTGAGTTCAGTTGCTGCAGCTGACAGCATTTTGAGTGTTGTTCCATTGCAACTCAAGATAAACACACGCTGAAATGGTGTATTCGGATCCTGGACCCTGTTGAATGTGCTTTTACCTCACTTTCTTTCTCCTCTCTCTGCCCAAAGCAGTGTATCTTAACTAATGGAGGAGCAAATGACTGCAGATGGTGGAATCTGTACTGAAAACAAAACTGCTGGAGATCACAGCTGCATAGGCAACATCCACGGAGAAAGAGCACACTAATATTTTGAGTCTGGATGACTTTTTCACAGCTACAGCTCCATGGATGCATCCTAACTAATCTTCATCTTAGTCTGTATACGTAGTGAGTTTTTGATCTCTTCAATGCATACAGCTGAGACTAGGTGTTCAGAATCTGTGTACTGCATTGCAGAGTTATGTCTTTTTATTGTCACTTGCCTTGCTATTGTTATGAAGGAAACCTAAAATACTGCTTCAGAGGGAATGTCAAATCTTGAACAGAGAGGAAGTTAGGTGAACCCGAACTTTAAAGCCTTTAAAGCCCAATCCTTTTTATTTATTTGTCTAACAAAAAATCTTTGTTTCTCAGCACCCTCATTGAAAAGGAAAATTGTGAACATCACATGTCAACTCTCAGATTCCGTCAAGAGGCCAAAGACAGTCAGACTTGATTAAAATGTAGATTGTGAATGATAAGAGTAATTGGTCATTACTCTTAGTAAGGTGAAGCCAGTACCTGCAGGTGAGGGCCTAACTAGTAACCAGTGGAATATTTGTGGTCATTGCTGCATTTGTAGAAGTTAACAGTGGATCCTGACAGCTGTGGTGTGTCTCCCAGGAGCAGTCGGTCAAACTGTAGTGTATCTATAGGAAAAGAAAAAAAAATGGGAGAGCTCTCCCTGATGCTGTCCAAAGCCACTTGAAACATCAGCCATGCTGTGAGTTAATTTTAAATGTGCTGATTGTTATGCAGCAAAGAAAACTTTCCACTCATTCTAAACCTATTGTGCTAGCAACAATTAGAAGATAATGTGTGATTTTGGTATTGGTTAAGAACTCACTACACTTAGTCAACAATCACAGTTGAGTATCTCCAATAATGTAATACTCTCCCAGCACTGCCTCAAGATATCAGTCTCATTGCCTTGGGTTTGAGCCTGCAACTTTCTGACTTGAACTGAGACTCACAAACCAGACTTTTTATAAAAAGAAATCAAATTGGGGTGTAACTGAATGCTTTGTTCTCATGCATTGTTGAACTTGATGTGTGAAGAGATGGATAACAGTTAAATACAAAACGTGTGAAAGAGAAGTTCCACTGAGGTGTGAACTGTCACGTTTTCCCTCAAATATGTATTTCACAGTGGCTGCCTTTGTAACATTGTGCAATATTTCTTGTTGGGATTACATAACCCATTGTAATGGACCTTTTTATTTGCACAATACTTTGTTCTGGAATGTGCAGATATGGTGTTCCCTTGTATCTGCTCTGTTGGCCTTTTAATTGCAAGGTTCTAGATTTGTGGGTGTGTAAGCTCCCTTTGCACTGTACAATACGATGGGTGTCCAAGATGATTAAAGTGTTTAAAGTACTGACGTTGCACAAAAATCTTTAGTATATAGTCTTTTTTTTACTAGTGACTGTCCAAACACGAAGTGGATGTTTTTACAAAGCCCCAAATAGCACTGTGCACTCACTAACTGTGACAGCAGAGTACTGTACTGAGGTCTGTTTTAATAACTAATACTGTCATTGTAATATTGAAATGCAAACATATGAGAACAACGTTACAGTTCATATGCATTATCTGAATTTGGGTGGGGATGCAGATAAATACCCTTTCTAAGTGGTTGTCACTTTAATGTCTCTTTTTCTGATACAGGATTCAAAATGCCTAGTGGCAAAATATCGTGGGAAAGTGAATTCAGGGGAATCAGCACAAGAATTCCCTTAGATAAACAGCATCTTGCTCTGCAGAGTGTATTATACATGTCTGGACAAGCTGAGAACATGTAACTAGCATTACAGAGAAAGAAAGCTTTTTTTAATGTCAGTGTGATGTTGGCTAAATTTAAGCAGGGACATGTTGCACGAAGATGTTTTGTGAAGATTAAGTTATCAATCCAGACCATTTTGTGTTATGACGTCTGTGTTCAAAACAAAATCGAGCTGTTTTCTATCTAATGCTTTCTATGTTACTCTACAAAAAGCGCGCGCGAGTGTGTGTGTGTGTGTGTTTTATATATATATATTTTAATATAAAATAAATATGAAGTTAGAGTGTAAAGATTCCTTGTGACCAAGCTGTTTTCTTTTATGTAAATATTAATCTTTTTGAAATAAGTTATGTTATGCACTTGCAGGAGAGTCTGGCCCCAAGCCCTCGTTGATCATTTTGTGGTGAAGACTGCAAGTGCAGCCTGTTCAAATGCTGCAATAGTTTGTGATCAACTCAACAACACCTTGCATTCATATAGCCCCTTGAAAATAGAGGGTGATCTTCAGATATCTTGAAGGCATAAAAAAGTCAAGATAAAAATGTTAAGAGGGAAGTGGTTAGAAACTTAGGACAAAAGCGTTTTGAAGTTGGAATTTTGTGGACGGACTGTGGCAGGATTTTGTGCAACAAAGTCTGGTAAGGCCGACCTCAATGTCGGGGGAGAATCATTGCATCTTTTATGCACCTGGGGGCTGGTATGGTGAGTTTCCTGCTGGGAAGCAGCAAGTTGTTTGGGGGTGGGGGGAGGGAAACGCGCCAATATTTTGTGACGTGTCTTATCAATGCCACGGTGTGAGCCCTGAAGAAGGGTTACACCCAAAACAGCAACTTCTCCACCTCCTGATGCTACCTGGCTTGCTGTGTTCTTCCAGCCTCCTGCCTACAGTGTGTCTCATTATCATTCAACTTCTTATTTTACCAAACACATCAATAATCTATGATGTGGAAGTGCCGGTGTTGGACTGAGGTGGACAAAGTTTAAAAATCACACAACTCCAGGTTAGAGTCCAACATTTGGAAGTACGAGCTTTCAGAGTGCTGCTCCTTCATCAAGTAACTAGTGGGGCAGGACTACAGGTGACACTCCTTCTCACACATACGTGTGCACACGTATACACACACTCTTGCATATTCATGCAGATGCTCATACACACTCTCTCCCTCAGAAACACACACACACACACGCCCTCTCACAGGCTTATACTCTGTCACGCTCTCACACAGACTGTACAAAGCACATGCAAATACACACTCTCTCATGCGCACTCCCATTCTCACGTGCACACTCTCAAGCATACACTATCTCTCTTCTCCTCCCCCCGTCCCACAACATATGCGCGCGCACACACACGCGCGCGCATACACACACGCACACACACACACAAGTCCAAGGGGTGAATTTGTGTTTGCACACAATCTGGAGGCAGTCAATCCAAGTGACATTTTATAGATTCCTTTTTTGGAAATAGAACCAGTCTGACTCAAGGTTGGGATACAGACAGGCTCTAACCTCACACCTTTAATGCATTGTCTGAGCTGCAATGTCACCTTTCTTTAATAAAGTCTTAGGTTATCTCAAGAATGTGATTTTAAAAAAGTTCTTGGATTTACATATCAATGAACCGAAACCTGCAATCCATTCTAAAAGATGAAAGCCTTAACAGCGATCTAGGTTTGATCAATGTATCATTGTAATTACATGACATGCTATAAATTGTGCCTTATGATCCTGCACCACTAGTTACCTGATGAAGGAGCAGCGATCCGAAAGCTAGTACTTCCAAATAAACCTGTTGGACTATAACATGGTGCTGTAACTTTTATCAGTAAGCTTGATGTCATTTTGCAATCTAGACCTCAGAGTACTTGGTGACTGCAGCTTACCATTTGCTCAAAGTAGACGTGCTCCGTGAGTGAGAGGCAGATATTAAGGGAGCTGAAAGTAGGGTGGCTCCGTAGTTATTGCTGGCACGGGTGCAGAGCTGTCCTAAGCAAGTGTATTTGCAGCACAGAGGGTATGTAAGCTTAGTTGTGTTCAGGGTTGGGTTGGGTGAGGGTGACTGGGGAAGACATTGTAGGCAGTGGTGAGTGCGGTAGAGCATGAGCCTTAGTGGGAGATGAATAAAGCTGCAGAGAGAGTGTGAGGTATGAAGTATAAGGTATGAGGTGACATTTAATGCTGGCAGAGTGGAAAAGGGCATTGCATTTCTCCAGACACTTGAGATAGCACTAGGTTGAAACCTCACCGTGGTCAGGGGTCGTTGCTTCCACTGCTGGCCCTAGTAGTACAAAGGCAAAATGTCGTTAGCCGCCTCTGCTCAACAGGAGCTCCTGCTCCCTGCCTACAGAGAGGGTGCCGAATTTCCCCAGTCCGCAATGTCCAGGGCAAGTGTCAGCAAGTGCAGGACAGCACTGGACTGATGGTGCCTATCCGAGTGCACAGCAGCCTTGTAAAGATTGGGCCAGTGCCAGGAATGCTGGCAGGTTGAGATATGCTGATGGTGGTGAGTTGTGCTAGGAAAGCTGTGGTAAGAGTGGATAGACATAGACAAGAGTGGTGCCATAGGGGTGGGACTGGCAGTTAACATGGCAAGTTTCATGAGATATTGTGAAAAAAACTCACAGTCAAAACACCTCAAAAAACCTGACACAATTTGCACTTAACTAAGAAAATACAAGAATCTGTCCTTAGACAAAGAGATGAGTTTACAAGAGATGTGGATAATGTAAAAATTGTAGAAAGCTTTGGAGAGGGATATTGACAGCACCGGACCAAGACCATTCAAGACGACTCCATCTTTGGGAATGCACAAAAGGTCAGTATTGGAGTTGAATGGTGCGATAAGGCAACAAAATGATTTAAACGCAAATTTCAAAATTTTAAATTTGAAGGTGTGGAGAAGTTGGGCTCAGTGCGGACAGAGGCGCTCGAATTAGTGTGGGCTAAAATGGGGGGAGGTGTGGTTTAAATGAACTGAAGTTCACAGAATGGGAGAGATTGGGTGGAAGAAAATCCATATTGTTCCTGGCAGCAGTGACATAGTCGGAGGTTTCAGCAGCAGATCACTGTGTTTGTATACTGTTGTGTGGAGTTCTGGAGTGCTGTGTCGGAGGCTGGCAGATAGATACCTGCAGATTTCCCACACTGGAGTTCCTGTGACAGAGGCAGACGGTGCCACCAACATTGTCTGAAACAGAAACTGAGAGATGTAGATTCAATGCAGTGTCATAAGTGCATTGTGATACTAATAGTTGATATGCGGAGCATGGCATCTGACCACCTTGGTGTATAGTGGTTAATGACTGAAGGTGGTGATCCTTCTCTCTGGTTCTGCTTGATCTTGCCCATTCCTGGTGCATCTGACTCAGATACTGTGTTCCAAGCAGGGGTTATTGCATTGGTTTGATTCTGTTCTTGGGCAATAAACTTAGAGCATTGGTTCTTTTAAAAATGTTTTGGCAGTATTGCATTTCCGTAGTCCGTGTGAGAGAGAGGGATGGTGGTCTAGACATGAAAAGACAGCAAAAAGCCAATCTAAATCTCCTAGGCTCCCTGTACAATAGCGGTAATAACACCATCTCACAGGCAGACAGTCTCCTGGCAGCTGATCCTTTTGCAACAACTCCTTACATTTATGTAGTCTTCCCTTAGCTTTCTTATGTGTGATATCTTCTTCTGGGTCCTGACCACCTCAATGAAACTGGAGTGGAAAATTAAAATCATAGTTCATTACTTCATCAGAAATCTGCTGACATTCTCCACTGGGCCACCGACATGTTGGAAAAGAGTGGTTTTGTTTGGTTTACTGCGTGGTATGTTGTAGGTTTGATAGCCTCTGTTCTGGCCTGGGGGCCAACTGCAGCCCATCTACTGTTTAAGCCAGCAGCTCAGTACCTTTGCCTTTGAGCCTCCTGTCGCAAACTGTTTGCCCCAGGGTTTCTGATGAGTTAGATTGCTTTGACCTCTGCTGTTCAGTATCTTGAGGCATGGGACTCTTAGTAGAAACAGCTATTGCAGCTTCAATACAGTAAGTGAAAATGCCATATAAAGGCATTATTTGATAAATTATTGGTCCATTTACTATTCTCCCCACTTTTTCCTCTGAGGAAGCAACTGCCATGTGCTTGGCAATTAACCCACAGTGGTGTCTTTGAAATCAGAAGTTCACTGTGTCGGTCCTATGTTGTAGTTCAGACTGAGTCTTGGCCAAGTTTGATTTCCTCCTTATTCAAATATGTGGCAACTCCTGGAGAGGGAGCTCTGGTTAATATTTCTCTTCTCTCCTCATTAGCTCAGTGGGATTGTGCTCTTTAATTAAGGTATGGACTAAAATTAACTAACTTTGTCTCTCAGGAATCATACCAGGGACCCGGGGAGATTTGTGTTACACTATTCTGTTTGTGTGGGCATGTTGGTAACATCTGCAGGCTGAAGATTTAATTCTGCGCAAAGCGTATTAGTAGAAACTGCTTCTTTCGAATGAAGTTGTTCAAAATGTCAGTGCTGGCCTCTGTTGGTTATATCCTTTGTCATGGTCTCATGGCGGGACTAAGCTTGAAACTGAAATCCAAAGCTATCCATGGAAATCTTACCGGTTGCTTTTCATGCCATTGCATCACAGGTTATTCCAACGAACCTGTAACCGGATAGTGTTTGAAAGGCTGTAGTCCTATATAACGCAAAGGAAGATGACTGTGCTTAGTGAGGAACCGTGACCATCCTCAATCTCAGGAGTGCATTGCAGGAGCTCCTTAGGGTAGTGCTGAAAATGTGTTGCTGGAAAAGCGCAGCAGGTCAGGCAGCATCCAAAGAGCAGGAGAATCAACGTTTCGGACATAAGCCCTGCTTCAGGAATGAGGGAAGTGTGTCCAGCAGGCTAAGATAAAAGGTAGGGAGGAGGGACTTGGGGGAGGGGCATTGGAGATGTGATAGGTGGAAAGAGATCAAGGTGAGGGTGATAGGCCAGAGTGGGGTGGGGGCGGAGAGGTCAGGAAGAAGATTGCAGGTTAGGAAGGCGGTGTTGAGTTCGAGGAATTTGACTGAGACAAGGTGGGGGAGGGGAAATGAGGAAACTGGAGAAATCTGAGTTCATCCCTTGTGGTTGGAGGGTTCCTAGGCGGAAGATGAGGCACTCTTCCTCCAACCGTCGTGTTAACCTCAGGGTAGTGTCTAGATCACCATTTCCAATCCGTTGCTTCATCAATGACCTTCCCTGCATCATAAGGTCAGAAGTAGGGATGTTTGCTGTTGATTCCATAATGTATAGTGCCATTCATTACTGCTCAAACGTTGCATCTATATGCAGCAAGACTTGCACAACATTCAGACCGGTATGATCATGGTAAGTTCCATTTGTGCCAAAAAGCGCCAGGCAATCAACATCTTCAACAAGGGAGACACTGGCTAATGCCATGTGGTATTCAATGGTATTATCATGACTGAATGTCCCACCACCATTGTCCTGAGGCTTACCATGGACCAGAAACTGAACTTGACCAACCATATTAATAATGCTGTTACAAAAGCAAGTCTGGCTGTAAATTTTGCGCCTGGTAACTCATTCCTTGACTCCCGAGAGCCTGTCCACCATCTACTTGGCACAAGTCAGGAGTGTGACAAAACACTTGTCTGGATCAGCACAGCTCCAACGACAGTCAAAAGCTTATAGAAATCCAGTAGAAAGAACCTAAATGTCACCTTAAATGTTCAATCCTTCCACCACATTGTCTGCACTGTGTACTATTGACAAGACATGCTACAACAACCTACCAAGGTTGTGTTGAGAGCATCTTCCAAACCTTTGCCACCCAAATAGACACAGCAGAAGATGCATGGGAATGCCACAATCTGTAAGTTTCCTGTCCAAGCCTGACTTGGAACGTTATCACCATTCCTTCCCTGTCACTGAGTCAAAGTCCTAGAATTATTTTCCTAACTGTGTTATGGATATAGGAGCAGATTACTGCAGATGCTGGAATCTGTACTGAGAACAATAAACGCTGGAGATCATAGCGGGTCAGACAGCATCCGTGGAGAGAGACCAAGCTAATTATTTGAGTCTACGCTCAAAACATTAGTGTGCCGTCTCTCTGCTGTCTGACCCGCTATGATCTCAGCATTAGTTGTTTGTATTGTGGATGTGCCTCTGCCCGGTGGTGTCCAGGGCTCAGGAAGGTAGCTTCCCACTACCAGCCCAACTAGAGAGAGTTACCAAATGCTGGCTTTGCCAGAAGCATTCGGAACTCTTGAATCAACACTTTTTTTTAATGATTAACATCAGGTTGTTGCCGAGAATTAGAGGTTCTAGTTAACCAAAGAGGGGACAGTTTTCTTGTTTGTTGGGAAGTGTGGAGGTCCTGAAGCTGTCATTCGATGTTTCATAGAAGTAGCAAAAGGTGGGTGGGGTGAGGGGATGCAATAACGGGCACTTGTACACGCTGCCCTTGGTAGGGCCAGAGCAGAAGTTTGTTTTTGAAGTAAGTTTTGTTTTTCTTCTCATGTACTTAGTTCTTTTTGGGCTGGTATTGATATCGCTGTCCAGTTTAATTCAGTACAGGCACCATTCCATTCCGAGACCTACCTAGTCACTTTGCATAATGTTGGGCAGTTTACCTCTGGACTATCAGGACAGTCTAAACCAAGGAACAGTAAGTAGTGCAGTGTGTAATTGTGTTTCAAATATTATGAAGTCTAACGCATGTTGCCTGTTATATTTAGAGCTGGTGTGGTTCTTAATGATTTTAGCTTATTGCTGTGATTTGCAGCTTTTGCATTAAAGTGCTACTTTCCTGTTCCTGTCCTTATCCTATCGAATACGTTAATTTTGACGACAGTAATAGCTCGCCCTTCCTGTTATGGGATGTAAATACAGGAACAGTAACTTCAAACGCCACAGTGACCTCCATGCACATAGTCATTAGGCATGCTTCCAAATAATCTATTGTTAGGATGCATGATGTGAATGAGTGGGGATCTGTAGTGGGCAATAACATACACCTGGTTTGGATCACCTCCTAAAGTGCTCAAGTTTTGCCCAAGAGGGCTAAGGTAAAATAAGAATTTATTTTGACTAGCTTTAGCTAATGAACAAACAAAGGACCTTAATGTTAATAAACAGAACACTTATTGTGTTTTTACTGCCCAGGCCCCTGGTCCACTCCAAACCAGATTGAATGTGGAGTGTCGCTTTTAAAGGACTGTTCCAACAACACTGCTTTAGCATGGACTAAATAGTTCCCCGATTGGAAGTACTACTGTATTTTTGCACAATAATGGGTGGCACGTTGGCACAGTGATCAGCACTGCTGCCTCACAGCGCCAGAGACCCGGGTTCAATTCCCGCCTCAGGCGACTGACTGTGTGGAGTTTGCACGTTCTCCCCGAGTCTGTGTGGGTTTCCTCCGGGTGCTCCGGTTTCCTCCCACAGTCCAAAGATGTGCGGGTCAGGTGAATTGGCCATGCTAAATTGCCCGTAGTGTTAGGTGAAGGGATAAATTTTGGGGAATGTGTCTGGGTGGGTTTTGCGCTTCAGCGGGTCAGTGTGGACTTGTTGGGCCGAAGGGCCTGTTTCCACATTGTAAGTAATTTAATCTAAAGCTATTTGGGGTCCTTGAGTCCTGTTTAAATTAAAAGTGATATCTAACATGAAAATGAAGCTACGCTGTGATGTGCTGGGTGAACCTAGTCCATAGCAGTGAACGACTCTGTGCCAATTAGTGCCTGGAACGCAGGATGTAACTCTCATCTCCTGAGGACTGTTCAGAGCTAATACAACTGACCTGCTTAACTTAGCAGAGGGCTGAAGTGGGTACTGCAGATGCTGGAGATTAGAGTCAAAATTAGAGTGGTGCTGGAAAAGCACAGCAGATCAGGCAGCATCCGAGATGCAGGAAAATCGATGCTTCGGGCAAAAAGCCCTTCACCGGGAATTCCTGATGAAGGGCTCCGGCCTGAAACATCGATTCTCCTGCTCCTCAGATGCTGCCTGATCTGCTGTGCTTTTCCAGCACTACTCTGACCTTTCCAATGTTGTCCACCCTAGTCAACACCGGCACCTCCAAGTCATGGCAACCTTGTATATGTTTAACATCAACCTCTTGGTTAAGTGTCTATGATGGACGATCTTTTCCTGACCCTGTTGGTACTTTGTTGTGACTTTTCATAATCATAGAATCCCTACAGTGTGGAAACAGGCCATTTGGCCCAACAAATCCACACCGGCCCTCCAAAGAGCAACCCACCCAGACTCATCCCACTACCCTATTACTCTACATTTACCCCTGACTAATGCATCTAATCTACACATCCCTGAACACCAATGGTATCTTAGCATAGCCAATCCACCCTAACCCGCACATCTTTGGACTGTGGGAGGAAACCAGAGCACCCGGAGGAAACCCACACAGACACGGGGCGAACGTGCAAACTCCACACAGGCAGTTACCTGAGGCTGGAATCGAGCCCAGGTCCCTGGCGCTGAGGGGCAGCAGTGCTAACCACTGAGCCACCGTTACAACTTCTGTTCTAATACCATAGCGTGTCGCAGAGAATACTTTATTATTATTTACAGCTGGAGCATGAATGGTTTTGCACCTCCCATCATGTGATCCATTCTAATGGCAAATTAAATGGGCAAATGAGTATTAATCATGTGCTTTCAATGCTGTCTGTGTCCTTTTGGTTAAGACTCATGTCAAGGCTTGATCAATCGGGGAATCAAGGGTTTCCAGAGAAAACGCAAGAAAGTGGATTTGAGGAATGTCTGATCAGTCAAGTTCCTATTGAATGGTGCAGCAGGCTTGAAGGGCCGAACGGCCTCCTCCTGTTCCTATTTCTGATGGCCTTATCTGCCTATCTGGTTGCAGTATTTTTACAAACTACAAATCCTTTTTAGATTACATTGCTGATGGTGGTTTTGCAGTTCTGTATTGAAGGTTGCTCTGATTGCTGTAAAAACCAGGTTGAAGCAGATATGTTTAATTTGTGAAAGAAACCTCCCGTTTGGGGAGTAAAATGTCTGGAGATGAGTAAGTGGTGCTACAAGGGGCGACTGCGTATCTTTGTGTGGTTTAGTCTGGTCTTGGAAAAGACGGTTTAAAATAGCTCATTCTATTAATCAAGGTCCTAATAATCTTCAAAAATGGCTGGGTTTGAGGTTTGACTGGAACGCTGTGGGACCTTTAGTGTCCAAATTTGTCTCTTATCACTTCTTGTGGGAAGATCAAATCTGGTTATGCTTTTTATTGAGCTTCGCTAGCATCAGAAGATTCCTTATGAGACAAGGAAAACCTGCATTCAGTTTTACTTGCTAAAAATGTGAGCATTATGTCTGCATTTTGTTTCTCAATAGAAAGAAGCCGGTGGTAATGGTAGATTGACATAACGTGGGGGAGGTGATGGGTGGTATGATTTGAACTGCCACCAAACAAGTCTTTACCAGCAAAATTGTAGGGGAATGGAAAAGAATGCCTTTTTCTGAGTCGCTGTGTTCTGTTGCCGCATGACCCACTTCCTGTCCCCTGACCGTCTGCTTGAAGCGTAGGGGGTTTGTGACTGTCCTGGAGACATGGTTATGCAGCTATGATGTTTCATGGACACAGCCGAGCTCAGAGTGGATAAGAAGGTCTCTCGTTGCAAAAATTATCCCCCTCCCCTTCAGCCCGATCCACAAAAAGCAAAGATACTCTATTATAAATTCCTATGGGTTGGACAAGGATTGAATGTTTCGAGAAGGTCAGTTGCTCGGGAACGAGTTGGTTTTGCATTGCTAAATCTCACTCTTGCTTTTACTCTGGATTAGATTTGTACCCCATCAAACTTGTGAGCTCCCACTCGCCCACGAAGGTGAGCAATGGAACATCTGTTTATCAGGTAGCTCGAACCGTACCCCATGGCTATTACAACACTATTCAGGTCTCTCTGACAACTATAGAGAGTTACAATGCAGGGAGTCCAGTCACCATTCAATCATAAGGGATTTTGATTTACTTTAAACCTGAATTCTCGCCTTCACATTTGAGTGTGAACTAGTATTTTGCCCAAATAATCATTTTCTACCTCCAGTTTTGAAGTGGTCTAGCCCTATTCCCCAATAGGGCCAGACTATTTCAAACACTTAACAACCAGTGATGAAGGAGCTAGTGCTTCCAAATAAACCTGTTGGACTATAACCTGGTGTTGTGGAATTTCTAACCTTGTCCAACTCAGTAGATGGAGTCAGAATTGAGCCTGGGATTTTTGCATGTCCAGTGACTGTGTATGGGTCAGTGAATGTCTAGTGACCTTCCTTTCTAGTGAGGACTCTGTCGAGCTGTGTTAGTGGAGGAGGTGGCCAGGCTGTGCTTACTAAGGCCAGCAGGCATTTCCAGATCTCTCTGCATGATGCCTGAGTGAGATTTCATTCACCGCACGGTTACCCTTTCCAGGTTAGCAACTCAAACTGTGATGCGCATGGTGCTTTCCAATTCAAGTTTGTAAGCACCTCTGAACATTTAAAAAAAAATGTAACGTGAATATAGCAAAGCATTGAATTGACTGCTCTTTGTATTCTCAAAAACGCCAAGCAATTTTTAAACGTAATTAGTAGGTTAATAAAAAAAAAGTCAGTTTCCTTGCCTTTGCTTATAGGCATTTATTGGTCACCGGGCAATGGCTATCACCTGTCCTGTATTTTTGTGCATGTGCTCTTCATTCACATCCAACCCCAGGCAGTGCAGGAGCAGGTCCTGAGGAAGGATCACCAGTTGTCTCTAATCTCTCTCCACAGATGCTGCCAGACCTGCTGCTTTTGTCGCTGGGTCTTTAATTATTCTCTCATGGGATGTGGGCATCACTGGCTGGACCCAGCATTTATTGCCCGTCCCGAGCAGGTCTTGGGAAGGTGGTGGTGAGCTGCCGCCTTGAGCCACTGCAGTTTATGTGGGGAAGACCCATAGTGTTGCTAGGGAGGGAATTCCAGGATTTCGACCCAGTGACACTGAAGGAACGGTGATATATTTCCAAGTCGGGATGGTGAGTGGCTTGGAGGGGAACTTGAAGGTGGTGGTGTTCCCACCTATCTGCTGCCCTTGTCCTTTGAATGTAAATGGTCATGGGTTTGGAAGCTGCTGTCTGAGGAGCTTTGGTGAATTTCTGCAGTGCATCTTGTAGATTTTACACGCTGCTGCTACTGAGCAACACATCCAGGCAAGTGGGGAGTATTCCATCACACACTGTTGTAGATGGTGGACAGGCTTTAGGAAATCAAGAGATGAGTTAGTTGCTGCAGTATTCATAGCCTCTGTCCCGCTCTTGTAGCCATTGTGTGTGTATAGCAACCCAGCTGAGTTCCTGGACAATGGAATCACCATTGAAAGCCACGGGGCAGTGGTTAGCTTGTATCTTATTGGGGATGGTCATTGCCTGGCATTCGTGTGGCATGCATCCTGTCCTCATCTGTAATCTCATGTATTACATTTAGCATAAATGATCGTCAGTAGTGTTGAATAGCAGTATCCTGTCCCCACAAGGGAGTGCTGGACCAATTGCAGTACTCCCTCTGCTTTCCCAGCTGAGGTGAACATATTCAGGGGTCTCAGATCTTTTAACTTACTGAATGGACTTGTTGATTAGCTTCACTTTCAAGAATGACTTGGTAACCGTCTTCAAAGTACAGTTTCAGAGAACGCAGCTGACAATCTTTGTGGGTGGTCACCTACTGGACATTGGCCCAGTTGTTCTAATGGGTGAAAAATCAAAGAACTGGGAATGGTGGAAATCAGAAACCGAATCAGAAATTGCTGGAAAAACTCAGCAGGTCTGGCAGCGTGGTTTAATGCACTGGATCCAAAATGTTAACTCTGCTTTCTCTCCACAGATGCTGCTGAGTTTTTCAGCAATTTCTGATTTGCTTTAATAAGCAGTTTATGTCGGAAATAGAACTCTGTAAAAATGGAGAACTATAAAATGCCATGAAGTGTTGGTCCACTAACTTACTTTTCCAATTCCAGTGCTCGTGTAGGTTGGTGGTAGTGAGCAGTGGGATTTATGTGGTGAGATTTCTCAGGAACTCATTGGGACGCAATTATTTTAATGACGGAAAGCCTGTGTGACAGTGAATATTTATAATGAACAGCACATGTATGATGGGGTGTTGCTGAGTCCAAGCTAGGCCAAAGAGCTTTCTAAGCAATTGTTTCGCTTCTCAGTAATGTGAAATTTCATCAAGTACTATTTGGACAGCTGAGATAAAATAAACCTTTTCTGTTAGCGCTGTTGGATTTTATAGAATATGAGCAGGCCATTCAGCCCATTGATTGCATGCTAAACCTCTGATGAGCATCCCACCCAGACCCATCCCCTACTACCCTATCTTTGTAACCCTGCATCTCCCATGGCTAACCCACCTGGCCTGCACATCCCTGGACACGATGGGCAATTTCCCAAGGCCAATCCACCCTAACCTGCACATCTTTGGACTGTGGGAGGAAACCCACACAGGCTCAGGGAGAATGTACAAGCTCCACACAGACAGTCGCCCGAAGTTGGAATTGAACCCGGGGCCCTGGCACTAGGAGGCAGCAGTGCTAACCACTGAGCTACCCCATATTGCCCCTGAGTGGAACAGTGAAAATTGAGGTTAATACAGACACTTGCCTTCCAGAATACCAGTGTTATATCATTGTGAATGCAAGAGTGTATGTCGAAAGTTGGATGCTAATAATCTGTATTACAGGAGAAAGTGAGGACTGCAGATGCTGGAGATCAGAGCTGAAAATGTGTTGCTGGAAAAGCGCAGCAGGTCAGGCAGCATCCAAGGAGCAGGAGAATCGACGTTTCGGGCATGAGCCTGAAGAAGGCTTTCATCATTCCTGAAGAAGGGGTTATGCCCGAAACGTCGATTCTCCTGCTCCTTGGATGCTGCCTGACCTGCTGCGCTTTTCCAGCAACATACTTTCTAATCTGTATTACACCTGAGTCAGTTGTACCCTCGAGCCTTTCTGAGGCTGGGATTCAGGTTTATGCACTGGGTCTTCCTACATGCTCGGTAGCAGATGGAAAGTGAGGACTGCAGATGCTGGACTACCAGAGTTGAAAAATGTGGTGCTGGAAAAACACAGCAGGCCAGGCAGCTTCCGAGGAGCAGGAGAATCGATGTTTCGGGCATAAAGAAGGGCGAAATGTCGATTCTCCTGCTCCTCGGACGCTGTCTGGCCTGCTGTGTTTTTCCAGCACCACATTTTTCAACAAAAGCAGGTAGAGAGTAGCAATCAAGTGGAACCCTGGCGGATTCCTCTCTCCCTGTACCCAAAACCACTGGAACATCTCAGCTGCTGGCATGCCTGAGACCAGCACACTGTCATTTCCCACAGAGCCATGTGGGACTCTGATAGGAATATATGACCACAATGTTACACATGTACTTTCCCTTCCTCTCTGCCATTTCCTGTCGACCAGGAGGAGCCTTTGGCAGCCAGTCAGGTGAGAAGCTGTTTCCTATTTTCTCCCCTGTTTAGTTTCTGTGCATTATGGTATCCTGAATCTCTGTCTACTTCCTATTCCCAAAGTGTTCCCAATGTTTTGTGAAAGTGTGTGCAATAGACTCAAGATGGTTTGCTCAGGGTTAAGGTGCTATATAAATGGAGCTATTTGTTATTGAATATTGTTAGCATAAAGATCTCAGTCCATGAAGCCTGTCTCATGAACCCACACAAAATTGCTTGGCTATAATCTATCAAATGAAGTTTTGTAAACTTTCCGTGCCACAGTTTGTCTATTTTCTAATGTCATGGAGTAGCTGTGTAGAATACAGACTCCAAAGATGAAGTGTTATCCCAATATGCTTTGGCTACAACACCACAGTAACGTCTTGTTTAAATCATGAGGGTTGCCAGAAATTACTGAGGATATACATTCCAGCATTATCTACAGTTTCAAAACCCTTACTCGGGTCCAAATTGAAATTCTTTGTACAGCCGAGTTTGAGTTGAGGGGGTGAGGTGGGGGCAAGTGAATTCCACTCATCCCAAGTCTAGACTTTAATGCCACCATCTTCAATAGGGTTGTTTGTTCAGCAACTGGGGGCCTTGTGCCTGACATGTTTAAACAGCAAGTCCTTGCCTGTAAACACAAAATTCCTAAAGTGTGCAACACAGAGCCTTTTAAAACTGCTGACTTGGTTTTCCTGAACCAGTGGGCAAGGATCGTGCAGCTAAAAACCAGGAAAACCCTTGAATCCTTTTGTCCTTCAGCATTGTAGCTCTGGGCAACGTTCCCACACTTTAGCCTCTCAATGACACTGTGTTTCAGAGCAGCCCTCTGCCCTCCCAGTAGGTAGTTTAATTGGAGTGTGCTGATAAATGGTTCCTTAGCAGCAGGGAAGGGACAGCCCGAAACAATGCAGCGGTTGGTCCAATAAAAAATGGATACAGGGCTTGCTCTTTGTTGAGGGACATGAAGAGGCTGACTGTATAATTTATTGGGAATGGCACTTGCACCCATGTCACCCTTAATGCTGAGAATCCATCATGATTCCTCGCTAATGAGTGCGGATTTATGGCTTCCTCTGAGGTTTTATCTTCCTGGAAAGTTGATGTGTTTTTTTTCCACTTGTGTCCTCATTGCCCGGCCACTTACTGTCTTTGATTTTTCTGAATATGTGGCAAGATTTGCCTTTACAGCTAATACTGAGGGAGCTGGTTTAACGATAACCTGTGTGGCAACTGTAGATCAATTCTGACCCATGGGCTGTGTTTGAGAGTTGGGAAGTAAAGGAGGAAATGGGGCAAGTGGAATACAATCTTTTTGTAATGCTGCAGTCATACCCAGGTAGGAGACTTCTCTCTGCCAGACACTGGGCTCAGCTCTAGCTTAAAGGGCTCATCCATGGGAATCATCTACTGTCTGTAAAATTCCACCTTTACACTAATTTTTACTTTCTTTTTAATATTAACATTGGAGCAAAATGTGTATTTATCATCCTTCCTCCAAACAAATTCAATTTTCAATAGTATTTGGGGCTGTAGGCTTCTCCCTCTGTCTCTCTCTCTCTCATACGTCTATATTTGGGGCTAATGTCGATGGGAATCATTTGTGCTCTGTATCATATCCACAGACATACATATTCCTTGAAGATTTTGTGTGCAGCATTGTCACTCAGTCAGGGGTGTCAGAGACAGCGCTGCTCACAGCTCAACTCCTCATGAACCAAGTGGCAGAAGATTTGTTTAATCTTTGACAACTCTGTTCTGTATTATTTTATGTAAAATGGGAAGACTGTAGCCCCACCAACTGCCTTTCAAACAGACTAGGCAAGTCACTGAAGGAATCATTTATGTAGCATTAATCACAGCCTTTAAGCCTCAAAATAGAACCAATAAAGTAATTTTGAATGTATTGAAATCTCCCCCCCCCCCCCCATTTCCATCACTTTGGCGACTGAACTCCGCCAATGAGCACCTACATTTCAATTCCAGAGACTTTGGCAGTGGGGGTGGGCATTGAGATCCTTTTTCTTCCCACCTGCCCATGTATACTGCATATTAACATATGTAAGTCTCTGTATTTCGGAGTGGTTCATGGTGTGTGAAATACCTTATGCTTTCTGAAGCACCTGATGATCAGGGAATAATGGATGATTAAGTCTTTACCCCATCATAAAATTGGACAATGTCTGAAATGCTCAGCAGGTACAGCAGAATGCAAGGAGAGTGAGAGAAACTGCATTAATGCTTCTCGTATCAGAATCCGGCACTTCTGGATATCGACTGAGGTCTGGGTCACACCTCCTTATGTTTCCTGCTATGGCCACATGGAGTTGTGTTGTTTTATTTTTTTTAAACATTCACGATGGCCTCGCTGACTAGGCTAGCATTTATTGCCCATCCTGGAGGGTAGTTAAAAGTGAACCATGTAGCTGTGGGTCTGGGGTCACATTTAGACCAGATTAGGTAAGGATGGCAGTTTCCTTCCCTAAGTGACCCAGATGAGATTTTCCGATAATCAGCAATCGATTCATGGCTATTATTAGATTTTTATTGAATTCAGATTCCACCATCTGCTGTGGCAGGATTTGAATCCAGGTCCCCAGTAGATTAGCTGGTCTCTGGATTAATAGTGTGGCGATAATACCACTGGGCCATGTCTTCCCGTACGGTAGTGCAGTTAGTACAAGCTGCTGGGTCCCAGTAATACAATGCACTTTCATGGGATGGAGGAAAGTTTAAGGGAAAAAGGGAATTTCCTTTACCTGACACTGCTGCTCATCTTCTATCTCCTTCTCATCCAAGTGGCTGCCCAGGCCTTACCTGCTGAAGTTAACACCTCCTCATTCTGCACAGCAGGATCCCATGGGTGAAATGACTATTACAGTGGTATAGTTGTATAGCACCATCCAGTGGTAGGCACTGGCTACTACAGTTATCTGTACTTGGTCAGATTATACTCTCTTCTGCATTACTGCTCAAGATTGGACTTCAGTAATATTTCCACCTCTGAGGAAATCTTCCGTTTGACCTATAGCTTGCATGGGCTTCAGACAACCAAATAATGAACAGCAAGATGACATCTTGTATATAACGAGTACATTGTTTGAGCTTCCTATTATCAAAATGTAACATTTACAGGAGATGCCCTCCAACAGGAAAGGTATAAAGGGTGTGTGTGTGTGTGTGTGGGTGTGTGTGTGTGTGGGTGTGTGGGTGTGTGGGTGTGTTGGTGTGTGTGTGTGGGTGTGTTGGTGTGTGTGTGTGGGTGTGTTGGTGTGTGTGTGTGTGTGTTTAAGAGAGAGAGAGGGAAAAGAAATAATGCTATAGGAACAGAATGGCTCACCAGGCCTGGCCTGCATGCTTTCAGTTTCCGTTCTGCCTCACTGTTCTATAAGGCACTGCCTCTGTTTCAAAGCTAAATCCTCTTTCAGCATTATCTAGCGTACAGTTTATAATAAGTGTCTGCTGTAGAAGTAGCACAGTGTATGGAGTCCCGGCTGAGCCTGGCTCTTGTTAGAAATCCTTCATTGTTTGCCCTTTGTGCAGCTGCAATGCAGCTTATTGAGAAGTCGCTCCCCGATGGATGTGTCTGTCGTGGTGTGGACCGAGGGGTCACCATCTCGATCCCTGGCCACCGCTGAATTCACTGATTCTCCACAGGGCTAATGAGTGCACTTCAGACCCTGGGCTGAGCAGAGGGCTGAGAAATGTGAAATAGTCAAAATTTCTCCTGTTGCTCAAGAAACACCCTCCTGGGAATACACGTGTGGATATTGAATGAGAATGGCGTTGGGTTAAACTGTGATACCACCAAAGTACAGATAGTTCACACTTCAGATTGGGGGGAGCAACCAGAAACCAGACACTGCACCCTGTATTGGTTCTCCCTATTTCTCCACCCTGCGTGAATGTGAGAGTGGGAGGGAGGGTGCTGTTGGGTGTAGGGGCTTGAGGGAGAGTCACCATGACCAGAGGGTGAATCCTTCATCACTGTTCAAATTTGCATCTCTTACCCCGTAATCAATATTATTACAGTTGCTTTACACTCCATATTGTAACAGGGTTCCACTCCACTGGGTCATTGCATCATGGAGTGTCGCGTTTGCTGCCATTCTGTTGTAAATTTGCGCTCAGCACTCTGTTTCCAAGGAGGCTTTTCACTTTGTTATTGTTTTGTTGCAGAGGAGAAACCTGAGCAGTCCCGCATGCCTCGAAGCGAAGGGGAGAGAGCCCCTGAAGGACCAGTCTCCTGCCCCCATCCCGGACAACACAGGCTTCAAATTGGACTCCGTTTGCCCAACAACAAACAGCCAGATTGAAACATTGAGTGAAAGCGAGGAAGAGGAAGATCCCAAGAGTGACTGTGATAGCACAGAAGCCATCCTGTTCCAACGTTCCTGCGAGGATCTGGATTTGGAAATGATTGAGGAAAACTGAACTCTCTCAATTAAGAAAAATATCAGGACTTTATTTTTAATATCCCATCAGAACACGCCTTAAAATGCATCTCGTGCACAACGTACAAGAGACACGTGAACTGTTCTCCCCACCAAATGTTGTCTTTACACTACTTTCCTAGTTGCACAGGTTTGTTCTTGTGGTGATCATGTTGACTACAATCTATGAGCCGAAGGTAGTGGGGTGAAGAGATGAAGTTGCTCCCCCTCTTTCCCCTCCTGCTCATGAAATGATGAACTGTTTCACCTTCACCACAGTCCATCATTTGCTGAGGCCCATGTGCGTATTGTGCATCAGCAGTAACCACCAGCCTGGCATCTTCCTGGGACCAATTGAGGGTGAGAACCAAGTGGTGCCTTTGGACATGAATGAAAGGGACAACTGACGAGCAGAAGCAGAGGGGCCTTCACTCTGCAGTCTGCAGTATTCAGGGGCCCCTTGTTTTCAATTTCACATTATTTACATAATGCCATGATTAATAGGATGGTTGGCTTCTCTCTTTCCCCTCTGTACCCTTCCCTCCCTGTCTTTGGGATGGGGGTGGGGTGGGAGGGTGGTGGAGGGGTGTGGAAAGAAGCCAAAAGAAAGGTTGAGCACTGTACCTGAGCCATTTGATGACTTCTGAAAGGTTTAGTGCTCTCTCTGTCTGTCTCTCTTTGTCTCTGTCTCTCTCTGTCTGTCTCTCTCTCTCTCTCTCTCTCTCTGTGTCTCTCTCTCTCTCCCTGTCTGTCTCTCTCTCTGTCTCTCTCTCTCTGTCTCTCTCTCTCTCTCTCTGTCTTGCTCTGTTGTGCTCTCTGTCGCGCTCCACCCCAGCCAACTTGCCCGTCCCTTCTCCCCTCATTTGGGAATGAAGCTGCTGCACAGGATGGTTTTATATTTTGTGTGCCTAGCTGACAAAGCCAGTAGAGGTGAAGCAATTGCCCCATGTACCTGCCGCCTGGATCTCAGCTCAATAAAGGGTGGAACTGTTAGTGGAGGGGGTTGGGGTGGGTCAGCCAAGGAGAGACCAGGAGGAGCAAACCAGACTAGTACAGCCAATTGAGTTCACCGATGATCTGGTGGGTTCATAGTGATTGTGTGAGACAATTGTCTTGTTTTGTTACCTTGTGTAGACTGTACTTGAAGAGACTATATTTTTGTTGTATTACAGGCCTTGCACCAAATTTCTGAACCAAGATCAAAGATTCGCAACTTTCTGCCGATTTTTCCTTGTCCCTCCTGAAGGGTTCTTAGCATTTCTAATAAATTTAATCAAAGATTGTGATAATATAACGACCACCCTCTCTTTATTCATTGCCTTATAAATAAAAGCAGAAACCTTTTTTGAATAGTTTGTGTGTTTGTGTTTAAATTTGACTCCAGTGTTTGAATCACTCAGGCAGTACCAAGGCCAGGCAGCTAAGAATTCCGCGCTTGTTCGTAGTCTGTATCGAGTTAGCCAGGCATTGCAATCGGGCTCAGTACCTCGAGTCAGTGAGCAAGAGAGGAGGGCTGCAATGGTACAGCCCCAGTGGTCTGAATGAAGCTGTGAGCTATGGAATGGATCATCGTCAGCTGGGATCCATCTGAAATCAGATATTCTGCAGATCCCCTTTGTTCCAATAATATACTTTATTCTTAAAATTTGTGAAACTACATTACAAAATATTTTAACTCAACCTGCTGGAAGTGCGGTAAAGTTAAACCTTTCATTTGTCCCTTTGTGAGGTTCCCCAGTACAATTCCAATATTCTCAATGTTCACACAATTGTACGTTCCTCGTCGAATGTACAGCCTGAGATATCCCACAGACAATCCTTACACGACATGGGCACAAATAGTAGTGAGGGGTGGGCAGAGTTACAAACCTTTGAGAGAGAAGTTGGGGTGGGGGGGAATGGTGGTGGGGAGGGGCGGTGTTAGGGAGATGGAGAATGGAGAAAGATGAGCTCTAACATCAGAGCAGCTGCCATCTATCTATCTCCCTTGCCACTTACTAAGCAATTAGCGAGGCCAGTCTTTAGTCCATTTTCATGTTTCAGAGAGGAATTGGGATGTTATGCTGCAGCTTTACGGGACATCAGTGAGGCCACTTTTGGAATACGGCATTCAATTCTGGTCTCCCGCCTGTAGGAAGGATGTTGTAAAACTTGAAAGGGTTCAGAAAGGATTTCCAAGAAATGTTGCCCGTGTTCGAGGGTTTGAGGTACAGTTGGGGCTATTTTCCCTGCAATGTTGGAGGCTGAGGGGTGACTTTATGGAGATTTATAAAATCATGTGAGAAATGGATTGGGTGAATAGCCAAGGTCTTTTCCCCAGGGTGGGGAAGTCCAAAATGTGAAGGCAAAGGTTTAAGGTGAAAGGGGAAATATTTAAAAGGGATCTAAGGGGCACAGTTTTCACACAGTGTATGGAATGAGCTGCCAGAGGAAGTGGTGGAGGCTGGTACAATTACAATATTCAAAAGGCATTTGGATGGGTACTTGAAAAGGTAAGGTTTAGAGGGATATGGGCCAAGTGCTGGGAGATTAGATTCCCCACAGTGTGGGAACAGGCCCTTCGGCCCAACCAGTCCATACCGACCCTCTGAAGAGTAACCCACCCAGACCCATTTCCCTTTGACTAATGCACCTAACACTATGGGTAATTTAGCATGGTCAATCCACCCTGACCTGCCCATCTTTGGATTGTGGGAGGACACCTGAAGGAAACCCACGCAGACACTGGGAGAATGTTCAAACTCCACACACAATCACCCGAGGCTGGAATCGAACCTGGGACCCTGGTGCTGTGAGGCAACAGTGCTAACCACAGGCACTAGATTAGTTTAGGATATCTGGACGGAGTGGACGAGTTAGACTGAAGGGTCTGTTTCCGTGCTGTACATCTCTATGACTCTGTAGCCAGAAATCTAGAACACAGTAGGCCTGTTGCTCCTTACTAGATCTGAGCATTCATGGGAAACTTTAAACTGCAGCAGTTCAAAGAATAAAACATTCCTGTTCTTGTTTATTTGATCTTTACTGACTGCCAGGGTTTGGGCACTTGAAGCAGTTCCTGATGTGGTGGGGGCTGTTTCTGGGACGTTATTAAAGGGTCAGAAGATTGAAATGATGCCTAGGTCAAATGTTACCACTTAACATCCAATAGTAACGAGGAAATAAATCGGTATTTTTAATGAGACTGTCTGGGAAAGCAGGGTTTCAGCTGAAGCTACCTGGCAGTAATTGGTCTGCGGTCCAGGATTCTGAATTGCCTGAGTGTTTAGCCCCAGTGTGTCTTCGGTCCCAATTGTGCTTTTCAACTGAGCTGATCTTTTTTGGAGTCCTCCTTCCACCAGCCTGTTGGTTGACAATGGGAGATCGCAGAAGGCCCACTGTTCACTGCACTCAACCGTCCTGTCTCACAGCTCGGGCCGAAGTACTGGTGAGCTAATCGGTTGTCAGAGGCTTTGCAGCTGAGCCCTGTTGCTCTGTGTGCTCTCTGAAGGTTTTATAGGTGAACTGATACGGTGTGCTCTGGGGTCAGAGAGGCAGCCTCCTGCCCTCTCAGCTTTTCAGGTTGTGCGACCTGATGGTGAGTAACAAGTTCAAATAGTGACCCAGTCTGTCTCGCCCTGCTACACTACCACAACACAGAGACAAGATTGTACTTGTACTAACACAACCATCCAACAAAACACACAATCTGCCTCATTCTCCTTGAGACTGTGAAGGTTAATCATTATAGCTGCAGATTTCTGCTTAAAAACATTAATCCTTCCTTAGTAAATAACTGTGTCCTGTGCTTTGCTAAATGGTGAAATAATAATGTCATTAACTTGCCAGGTTGAAGTTTTTTTTATTGGTTTTATATTGGAATAAAATTAATTGCCTTCAAATATTTCTTATCTGTGATGGGATGGTGTATCTCAGTTGCGCGTGCTGATGGGAGCACACACTCCTTTGCAGGATATTTAGTCACTCTTCAGGGATTGGGAATGCCATGTTTCGGAGATGATTTAGTTTTGAATTTGGATGGGTAAAGGGTAATGAGGCCTGTAAGTCTAAGATTGAGCTTGGCTTGATCCTGAAACAGATGTATGACTGTGAATGACAAGGTACGACATCGTCACAGCCCTTTGACCCAACATCTCTACCCCAGTGTTTATCCTCCACAAGAGCCACACCTCTTCATCAGACTGCATCCACCTGCTTTTAGTATCCTCTGTTCAGTTCTAGTCTCTCTGCTTTAGGAAAGATGTTGCAAAACTTGAAAGGGTTCTGTAAAGATGTATAAGGGTGTTGCCAGGGTTGGAGGGTTTGAGCTAAAGGGAGAGGCTGAATAGGCTGGAGCTGTTTTCCCTGGAGCTTCGGAGGCTGAGGGGGTGACCTTATACAGGTTTATAAAATCATGAGAGACACGGATAGAGTGAATAGCCAAGGTCTTTTTCCCAGGGTAAGGGAATCCAAAACTAGACAGCATAGGTTTAAGGTGGGAGGTGAATGATGTGAAAGAGACCTAAGGGGCAACTACTTTCACACAGAGGGTGGTGTGTGTATGGAATGAGCTGCCAGAGGAAGTGGTGGAGGCTGGTACAATTACAACATTTAAGAGGCATCTGGATGGGTATATGAATAGGAAGGGTTTGAAGGGATATGGGCCAAGTGCTGGCAAATGGGACTAGATTTATTTAAAATATCCGGTTGGAATGGGCGGGTTGGACCAAAGGGTGCGTTTCCGTGCTGTACATCTCTATGACTACGGTCAGCGTAGGTGAGGTGGACCGAAGAATCAGTTCCTGTGCTGTACATCTCTATGACTACGGTCAGCGTAGGTGAGGTGGACCGAAGGATCAGTTCCTGTGCTGTACATCTCTGTGACTGTATGTTTGTACAGCTTCTCTGTGAATGCTTCAATCATATTCACCACGATTACTCTCTGGTCGGGAGTTCCACACATTCCTTCTGGGTTAATGAATTTCTCCTGAACTCCCAGTTGGATTTATTCGTGCCTGTTATGTAATTATGGACCCTAGTTCTGGTCTTGTCTGCAAAAGACAACATCTCTATCCAGCACATGAATAATCTTGAAGCCCTGTAGCCTGTACAGGTCTTTCCTCAGTCTTCTGTAGAGAAAATTACCTCAACTTGTTAAATCCTTTGTAATGTGTCTTCTCTGCACCTTCTGCGGTTCCTGTATTTCCTCTTCATAATATGGAGAGCAGAGTTATTTTACAGCATAAGTGTGGTTTGGCCACAGTCTACACAATTTGAATAACTCTGTGCTTTCCAGTCCCATTTTGCTAGAAATACGGCCTGTGGTGTGATTCCTTCTTTGTGACCTTTAGTGACCTGGGTAGTTTTTATTCTCCCTCTTTCAGATGTGTAATTTTGAAAGACTACATGGCTGCTTCGGTCTTCCTACCAAGATATGTTTTGTCGGGAGTTATTTATGTTGAAGTTCATTTGCCAATTGCACATCAATTTTCCCTTTTTGTTAGCATCTGTCATGGCCTTCCTCTGTATTAGCTACATCCAGATTTGCTGACAGGTACAAATTTTGAAACTTAATTCCTGATAACCAAATCCATTTTGTTTTTTTGTAAATGGTGAGCAAGAATGATCCCAACAGTCAACATCACTTCCCACGATTGCAGTCACTACTTTTCATCCTCTGTTCTGTCTAATCGGTTTCACAGCTCAACTTGCTGTCCATTAAGCTCCCTTCTCCCTGGGTGACACATTTTCTGGCAAGCAGTTTTGAGTTTCACCCCCACTGTAAAACCAGCTGAGCCCCTCAGCTAGACTCGAGCCGGTACGTCACTCCTGGGTAAGACAGCGCAGTGACTCAGTGGTTAGCACTGCTGCCTCACAGCACCAGGGTCCCAGGTTTGATCCTAGCCTCGGGCAACTGTCTGTGTGGAGTTTGCACATTCTCCCCGTGTCTGCGTGGGTTTGCTCCAGTTTCCTCCCACAGTCCAAAGATGTGCAGGTCAGGGTGGGTTGGCCGTGCTAAATTACCCATAGTGTTCAGGGATGTGCTGGGTTAGCCATGGGGAATGCAGGGTTACAGGGATGAGATAGGGTAGTGGGGGCCTGGGTGGGATCCTCTTGGGTGGGTCAGTATGGAGCTATTGGGCTGAATGGCCTGCTTCCACACTGTCAGGATTCTATGATTATATTTAATAAAATTCCTAATCAGCATAGATTTTGGCAAAAAGAATGACATTTATACAGCACCTTTCATGATCTTACAATATCCCAAAGTGCCTCTCAGTCAGTGAAGAATGTAGTTGGCTGTTGTTATATTGGTGTTGAAAATGTGTTGCTGGAAAAGCGCAGCAGGTCAGGCAGCATCCAAGGAGCAGGAGAATCTTCAGGGCTTCCTGAAGAAGGGCTCATGCCCGAAACGTCGACTCTCCTGCTCCTTGGATGCTGCCTGACCTGCTGCGCTTTTCCAGCAACACATTTTCAGCTCTGATCTCCAGCATCTGCAGACCTCACTTTCTCCTGTTGTTATATTGGTGCCTCTTTTGATTGGGTTCCAAACTGTAACTCTCTCTCAGCTATTCATTATTCTAATATAAACCATATGTTCCGTTCAAAATAGATTGCATCCTGTAACCTGGTCCAAGGTAATTGACTGGAGAGAATACTCTTGATTCCTGGGAATGCCTTGTGCACATTTGGATGTATGTGCTTTCCAGTATCGATTCATTTCCCTCCCTCTCTGACACTGCATTGATGAGACTAACAGGAACTTCTCCGCGTTGCTGTCTAACAAGGAAACAGAGAGGGGGAGTCTACAATCTACATCCGTTCAAAGAAAGTAGGTCTGACCCTTGCCTTAAACCTTTCAAGAGTGTGTTGAGCCCCTTTTCAGAGGGATTCTGGGATCAATTCCAAATTGCCTCGTGCAGCGTAGCCCATGACCGGGTGTACACTTGTTCTGTTCTGGGCAGATGTTGGTCCTTGCTGTGCCTCATATAATATTGCTCAAGACAAAGCCCTCTCCTTTCAGATTATTCCAGAAACTGGGCTGGACAGTGCAGCATCTTCTCCCACTGCCACACGGCTTGGTCGGCATCACTAACGCGTGTTGGAAGTCGTATGTCAAGGGCTTCTCCAAATGACATTCCAGGGAGCCGGGCTTAAGCTGCAGGAAAAATTAACTCCTGCGACCCATCAGGCACCAGGAAAGCAGGCAGTTCCCGGAGCTCAAGTATTAACAGTCATTTGAGCAATCAGCCAGGATTAAAATACTGGCCTTGAGTGCAATTTCAGGCTCTTGAAGAGAAGGACAGGTCATGTGGGTCTGTCTGTCAGAGTTCCTTGTTTTTCGGAGGATTTTTAAAATATAATTTTATGTCTTAAGGCTAAACCATTCCCAGTTTTATCCTCTGCTGCATTCTGTGACTGAAGTAATGCTTTGTGTCACTGGGAGTACTTTAGCTCCTGAGCCTGTCCCCTTGCACCACGGATGGTCTTTAAAGAATAGGAGGCAAGGAGCGAAAATGAGTGAGAACTGATTTGATGTTATTACAGCTGGTCTTGGAGGTAATACCGTCCCTTGGTTACCATCTGTTTATAACATTGTAATACAGCCCCACAGGAAGCAGGCGTAGTTTGTTTTGTAATAAAAACAAGTTTTGCTCAGTGAGTCTGGCAGCATCTGTGAAGAGAGAGATCAGAGTTAACATCTCATGTCCAGTGACCCACCCTCCGAACTGCCAGACCTGCTGAGCTTTTCCAGCAACTTCTGTTTTTGTTTCTGATTTACAGTTCTGTCGGATTTCATATTTTGTCCTGTCCTTTTTCTCCGTTTTCTTTATTTATAAGAACAATCCAAAGATTAGAGTGCTTCATTTTCCTTCTGTGAAGCTTTTTGGTGAGTCTTCATTTCTGTGGCGGTTGGACAATATCACGATTTTGCCTTTGCACGAGGATTGCCGCAGGGTTGGTGTGTACATGACAAGGGATGTTCGCTGTCGCTGGTGGTATTCTTGTACTTTGAACCTGAAGGTAACTGAGTTCAAATCCCTTTTCAATATTGACATTTCAGTCCAGTAATGGGGGAATGCAGTATTCCCGTCTGTCTGACTTGCTGATGAGCCAAAGTGAGGTGTAATTGGCCTCTTTTCTAAAGGTATGTTAGTCACCCCATCCAACCCCAAAGAGCAGACAGTCTTGTTCACATAGTCACACAGTACGGAAACAAACCCTTCGGCCCGACCAGTCCATGCCGACTCTAATCCCAAACTTCACAGGAGGCTCCCAAGCACTGAAGATGTCACCTAGAAAGTGGACGAAACGTCTGCAACAAAAACTCCCAGCTCGGCGAACAGAACCACAACAACGAGCACCCGAGCTACAAATCTTCTCACAAACTCTGACCTAACCCTGCCTGCCTGTGCTTAGCCCATGTCCCTCCAAGCCTTTCCTACCTCATGGATTTAAACAAACATCTTTTAAACTTTGTCATGGAGCCCGCATCCACCATCTCTTCAGCAAGTTTATTCCACACACAAACCACTCTGTGCAAAAAAACAAAAACAAATTGTTTCCCCTTTCATCTTAAAAATATGCCCCTTCCTCTTGAACTCCCCCACCCTAGGGAAAAGACAGTTGCCATTCACCTTATCCATGCCCCCTCATGACCTTAATAACCTCTATAAGGTCACCTCTCAACTTCCAGTGAACAAAGTCCCAGCCTTTCCTTATAACTCAAGCGGTCTGTTCCTGGCAACATCCTGGTAAATCTTGTCTGATTCAATTTCTTTGCCCAAATTGGTTGCCACATTTCCTGCTGTTTAAGAGTGCTCCGTTAGCCGTGAAGGACTTCCGGATGTTGTGAAGCATGCCAGGTGCTGTAAATGCAAAGCTATTACTGAGTCTGACCTTCATAACCTAGACAGTAACTGGGATGGGTTAATAAAAACAGAAATGCTCAACATCTGAATTGAGAAACAGAGTTAACGTTTTGAGTAAATGTTCGTTTATTATTCATTCACAGGATGTGGGTGTCGCTGGCTAGGACATCATTTGTTACCCATCCCAGAGGGTAGTTAAATTCAACCCCGTTGCTGTGGGGTCTGGAGTCCCATGTAGGCCAGACCAGGTAAGGATGGCAGTTTCCTTCCCTAAAGGACATTAGTGAATTTTGAGGTTTGTTTCCCATGACAATCGACAACAGTTCATGATCATCATTACATTCCTAATTTCAGATTCTTATTGAAGTCAAAGTCCACCGTGTGCCGTGTCAGGATTTGGACCCAGCTCCTCAGAGGATTCCCTGGCTCTCTTGGATTAATATTCCAGTGAAAACGCCACTAGGCCCATGCCTCCTTTTCAGTGTTTTTATTTCTGATTTCTGACATCCACAGCATTTAGCTTTTAAATCAGGGCCTGATTGTTGCAACTGGTCACAATAGAGTTAGAGAAAATTAGTCAAAGATGTTTCCATTCTAAGGTTTACAGTCACAGGGAAGAAATACTCTGCCTGGAACTAAATAAGGACATTTCAGCCTTCATCTGATCTATCTGATTGCTGACCAGAAGGTTACAAGTTTCCAGTATTAACTACCACACTGTTACCACACTGACTGTTACCACACTGACTGTTATCACACTGACTGTAAGTGATACAGGAGAGAAATGGACTTTCCTTTTGAATGAACCGCTCAATTCGCAACTAACTTTGTCCAACAAAGCTGAGGTACCATGATCAGAAGGTCAACTGGACATCCATATAAACATAGTGGCTACAAGAGCAGGCCAGAGGCTAGGAATCCTGCAGAAAGTAACCCACCTCCTGACTCCACCATTGACAAGTAAAGTATTCCCCACTTGCCTGGGATGGGAGCAGCTCCAACAACGCTCCAGCTTGACACCGCCCACGACACAGCAACCCACTTGATTGGCACCACATCCACTCCCTCCACCACCGATGCTCAGTGGCAGCAGTGTGTATCAGCTACAAGATGCACTGTAGAAGTTCACCAAAGATCCACAGACAGCACCTTCCAAACCCACGACCACTTCCATCTAAAAAGACAAAGGCAGCAGATACATGGGAGCACCACCCCCCTGTAAATTCCTCATCCAACCACTCTCCATCCTGACTTGGAAATATATCGCCGTGCCTTTACTGTCGCTGGGTCAAAATCCTGGAATTCCCTTCCCCAGGGCATTGTGGGTCAACCCACAGCAGGTGGGACTGGGTTCAAGAAGGCAGCTCACCCACACTTTCTCAAGGGGCAACTAGGGACAGGCAATAAATGCTGGGCCCAGCCCACATCCCACAAGCGAATTAGAACAAAATCCCTGAATTCTAACTCCCACTATCTTCCCTTTACCATATCTCTTTCATAATTTCATGAAATCCAACCACACAATAACAAATCTCTGGGAGGAATCTTATAAGTGCAAACATGCCTTGGGGTTCAGATATCAGTTGTGAATGAGTTGAGTAGTCTGCGGCTGTGCCCTATTGAAAGACGTGAAGTCAACAAGTCAAATAAGCTGTCTTCATTCCAGACTTAATGTCCTTAATTTGTTTTATTGCTTAGGCAAGCATTGGCAAGTCCAGCGCTGGGTGTTAGACACTGTGTGCTAGGGACGGTATCCACTGTGAGTAATAACCTAATGTCATTGCTATCCCACTCGCTGCAACTTTCATGTAGATATACAGGGAGGTCTCGCATTTCTGATTATCGAGTCACCTTATCTCCTCTTGAGAAAGTCAGGGGATGCTGTGATTGCTTCAGCTGTCATTGAGGGGCTGAATTTTGATTCAGCGATTATTTTCCAAAGAGTTGGCAGTGAGGGATTGTCTGCTGGGTTTGGGTGAAAGGACAAGAGAGTGAGACTTTAACAACATGCCCTCTAAAGGGCAGGCATGGGCTCAGCGGGCTGAATGGCCTTCCATGCTGTAGACTCAGAGTTAACTCAAAATGAGGACCCGAAGAACTGCGGATGCTGTACATCAGGAACAAAGGAGCTCTGAGAAAGGTTCATTCCACCCGAAATGTTAACTCTGATTTCTCTCCACGGATGCTTGCCAGACCTGCTGAGTTTTTCCAGCAATTGCTGTTTGTGTTACTCAAACTGAGTCCTTTTTGCTTCTTCATCCCCTGGTTAAATGGTAGAGGATTAACAGATGTCTGCTGTTGGTTGTCATCTTGTGATTCTATTACCGTGTCAGCTGAATGCAAGGCCAAACCTGCCTTGTCAGGATTTTGTTTTGGATTGATTTTGTGGGTTATGGGCTTGGTGGCTCTCCTGTATTTATCGCCCGTCCTGAATTGCCCTTGACAGAGACTGCCCCACCCCCCCCCTATCCAAAGTGAAGATACTGAGCCATTAAGGGGTGAGATTGGCAGCGGTATGATCAGATCAGAGCATCTAAGGAAAGAGGAGAAACATTGTGAAAAGGGAATGACAGCAACTAACAGAATAGGAGCACGTGGTAAACTGAAGGGGTAGGGTAGCACGGTGGCTCAGTGGTTAGCACTGCTGCCTCACAGCGTCGGGGACTCAGGTTTAATTCCACCCTCGGACGACTGTCTGTGTGGAGTTTGCACATTCTCCCCGTGTCTGCGTGAGTTTCCTCCCACAGTCCAAAGATGTGCAGGTCAGGATGGATTGGCCATGGGAAAAGCAGAGTGAAAGGGAAGGGGTGTGGGATGCTCTATTTAGAGTCGATGTGGACTTGATGGGTTGAATGGCCTGCTTTCACACTGTCAGGATTCTATGAAAATGCTTCAAAGTTGGGAAACTTTGCAACAAAGCAATATACCACTGGTCTCACATGTGGACAGCATTTCCATGGTTGAACTGACAGGAAATATGACAGGAATTGTCTGTAAAGTTCAGCGTAAATTATGGCCATTGTTCAGTTGTGGACAACACAACCTAATAAGAACATTTCTGAGCCAGGAATGATGTATGTTTCTCGTGCAGACTCTTGTGCAACCACCGTTAGTGTTTAACAGCTCTCACCTACCCGTGATGTAAGTGTCATATTAATATAACCAGAATAGAGAGTCAAAACGTGTGGGGCTGGAAAAGCACAGCAGGTCAGGCAGCATCCGAGGGGCAGGAGAGTCGGTGTTTCAGGCATAAGCCCTTCATCAGTTAGCACTGCTGCCTCACAGCGCCGGAGACCCGGGTTCAATTCCTGCCTCGGGTGACTGACTGTGTGGAGTTTGCACGTTCTCCCCGTGTCTGCGTGGGTTTCCTCTGGGTGCTCCAGTTTCCTCCCACAGTCCAAAAATGTGCGGGTCAGGTGAGTTGGCCCTGCTAAATTGTCCGTAGTGTTAGGTAAGGGGTAAATGTAGGGGTATGGGTGGGCTGCGCTTCGGCGGGTCGGTGTGGACTTGTTGGGCCGAAGGGCCTGTTTCCACACTGTAAATAATCTAATCATCTAATCTAATCAGGAATTCTGATGTAAGGCTTATGCCCGAAATGTCGACTCTCCTGCCCCTCAGATGCTGCTTGACCCGCTGTGCTTTTCCAGCCCCACACGTTTTGACACTGACCCTCCAGCGTCTGTGGTCCTCACTTTCTCCCAGTTGAGAGAGGCCCAGGTCTAATCACAAACCCACTGTAAGAGGGGGTGTGGAACTGGGAGCTTTTACTCTGGGTGATGCTGTAAGTTATTACCTGGGGAGCGGTTCAGTTCACAGGACGACTAGTTTGCAATGTAAAGTGATGCCACCTGCATGGGTTCGATTCCCAGCTGACACTATCGCCAAGGTTCCATCTTCTCACCCCTCGCTTGAGGCGAGGTGACCCTCAGCTTAAACCACCACCAGTCATCTCCCTCACCCTCTCCCTCTCCCTCTTGAGAGAGAGGCCTTCTGGGACTATGGTGCCTTTACCTATTTAGTTGCATGCGATATATTTTATGTGCTATTGTTTCTGATTTGCATTTTTATTCATGTTTGGTTACTTATTGTAAACTTGCCAACTAGTCACTGCAATGGATTGAGGTATCTCTGATCCACCCAATTCTCTCAATCTCTCGACATATCTACCAATCTCCTTGAAACATGGTGATAGTGTTTAGGCAGGACTCCCATTTCTACCCAAGTGAGGCTGGGCCCTTTAGGAACCTGAAACATGCAGGGTACAGTAACCACTGACTTGCGTAAGTTTTAAATACTTTGAAGCTGAATCATTGCCAGCTCCCAGGAATGTGTTCGATGTTTTTCAAAGCCAACTCACAGTAAATCATCTCGGATACCCATTGATGTGAGAAGGTTGTTTGATTGGGTGCAGTTGTAATCAACTTATTTAAAAGGGACAATTCTGGCAATCTGGGAGTTGAGTAAACTGTCCTCGGAAAGTCCAGCCGTTTTGCAGAGTAAACTCTAGTTCCAATGTGAACCACGTTCCGTGAGGTTGCTGTATAAATGGCTGGGTCTGCATTTAAAATATTCATGAATATTTGCCTTTAGACCTGGTGTTTAATGCTAAATACAATTTACTGTTTTTGATTCAGTTACAAAGGTTGTGCACCTCATTTATACCCATTGCATTTCAGCAATATTATTCATCAAATGTCACTCTTTATTCGAAATGGAAAGAAGTCTTTTAAAAAAAAAGAAGTACCTCACTTTTGTGAGTTGCAGCCTGAAACTCAGAAGTAGTATCAATTTCTTGGGATTTCCATGTGGAGTCATAGAGTCCCACAGCATGGGAACAAACCACTAGTCCTACCTACCTGCACTTGGGCAATATCCCTCCAAACTGCTCCCATTCATATACTCATCCAAATTTGTTTTAAACATTGTAACTTTACCTACATCCACCACTTTCTCATCTATTAAACCAAATGGTTATGCTGATTTAAACACATGCACAGATTAAACATCAAAATCGTGTAACCTTACAATTAAGGGGTTCCAGCATAATTTACCACATTGGTAATTCAAACATTTAAGTTTCCAAATAAATGTCTTAAAATTATTCCTCCTTGCTCTTTGAGCATTCAGCCCATCAGCGTCACTGCCGTACTGCTAAGCGGAATTGTTGATGAGTAAACAGGTAGTATAATGATGATTTGCAATGAAATTAGTTCTAAGCATTGAGAACTCAGTCAAATATTCAATTATTATTAAATAAAAACTGAAAGAATTTCAGGTGCTGTAAATCAGAAACAAAAACAGAGATTGTTGGAAAAACTCAGCAGGTCTGACAGCATCTGTGGAGAGAAATCACAATTAGTGTCGAATTGACCTGAAAAGTTAACCATGGATTCTCTCCATGGATGTTGCCAGACCTTTTGAGCTTTTCCAGCAATCTCTATCTTTGCTTCAAAAAATATTAAATAGTCTTAACAATGTCTCTTGATTGTTTCCTCTGATTCTAGGGGTATCAGTGATCCAGCCCTGTTGCATTTATTACTTTTATTACACGTATACTTGAGTCTTGAGCACCATCAGACCTGAATATCTAGCTAGTTGGCCTGTTTCCTGGGAGTTTCCACCCTTTCTATCTCAGATGCAAAGCATTTCCACAGAGACCGGCAGTCCAGTCATCAGTTTCCATATTTGAGTGTGAAGAGAGAGTGTCAGTGGGCTCTGTGACTGTGCAAGCCAACATCACTAGCCCTGAGTTGGAGCAAATTACTACCAATGCTGGAATCTGCACTGACAGCAAAAAATGCTGGTGATCACAGTGAGGCAACAGTGTTACCGTGCCAGCTCCACTGCTGCCACAGAGAGAGCGCCATGACAATGCTGTTTGGAAATTAGATTAGATTACTTACAGTGTGGAAACAGGCCCTTCGGCCCAACAACTCTACACCGACCCGCCAAACGCAACCCACCCAGACCCATTCTCCTACATTTACCCCTTCACCTAACACTACGGGGCAATTTAGCACGGCCAATTCACCTAACCTGCACATCTTTGGGCTGTGGGAGGAAACCGGAGCACCCGGAGGAAACCCACACAGGGCAGAGGCCTGGTCAGTATTTGAAGCTGTTGTCCAGACGGATGGAAATATTGCCACAGACTGCACTGCTTGGTGAAGTTCAGGGACTCTGGTACGTGGGAATGTTCGGAAGAAAACAGATTCGGGCTAGGAATGAAAGCAAAAAGTGCCGGAAGTTACAGTGGGTCAGACAGCATCCATGGAGAGAGAGCGAGCTAACATTTCAAGTCTAGATGGCTCTTCATCAGAAGAGTCACCGTTAGCTCACTCTCTCTCTGTGAATGCTGTCTGATCTACTGTAATTTCCGGCACTTTTTGCTTTCATTCCTAGCCCGAATTTGTTTTCCTCCGAACATTCCCATGTACCAGAATCCCTGAACTTCACCAAGCAGTGCAGTCTGTGGCAATATTTCCATCCGTCTGGACAACAGCTTCAAATACTGACCAGGCCTCTGCCCTGCAGCTAATTTCCAAACAGCATTGTTATGGCGCTCTCTCTGTGGCAGCAGTGGAGCTGGCACAGTAACACTGCTGCCTCACAGCGCCAGGGATCCCGGTCCGATTCCAGCCTTGGCCGACTGTGTGGAGTTTGCACATTCTCCCCGTGTCTGCGTGGGTTTCCTCCGGGTGCTCCGGTTTCCTCCCACAGTCCAAAAACGTGCAGGTTAGGGTGGATTGGCCCGTGCTGAATTGCCCGTAGTGTTCAGGGATGTATAGCTTGGGTACATTAATCAGAGTAATTGGGGAATGGGTCTGGGTGGGATACTCTTTGGAGGACTGGTGTGGCCTGGCTGGGCTGAAGGGCCTGTTTCCACTAAGTAGGGATTCTATTCTATGATAGTTATTCCTGGCCCACTAGCACCCTCCCATCTTGGGCATGGCGTCCCGTGGAGATTTGTTATTCTTGCAATTCTGTCCTGAAAAGTGCAAGGTGAAAAGTCTCGGGGGGTGTGTCTCTGTTTCTCTCCTGCCCAACCAGGAGTTTGTGTCATCAGTGTCTCCCCACCCCACACCCCCACCCTGTGACCAGCCAGCCCTGGTCAACACTGACTGCAAAGCATTGTGTGACCTCCTAACAGCACCTTGAGCACGAACAAGGACTTCCTGAGGTGAAGTGTTTGGGCTCGGTTAATGAGGTGTAGCCTCCAGTTGCTCGGTGGAACAATGTGGGTGTCAGGGAAATGGGTTGAAAATGTGTTGCTGGAAAAGCGCAGCAGGTCAGGCAGCATCCGAGGAGCAGGAGAATCGACGATTCGGGCGTAAGCCCCTCTTCAGGAACCATTCCTGAAGAAGGGCTTATGCCCGAAACGTCGATTCTCCTGCTCCTTGGATGCTGCCTGACCTGCTGCGCTTTTCCAGCAACACATTTTCAACTCTGATCTCCAGCATCTGCATTCCTCACTTTCTCCTCATCAGGGAAATGGGCCAGTCTGTGTCTCTTGTCCTCCATGAGCTGTACATCCTGACAGGAACTAACCAGCTGGAGATTACAGCATGAGATACCGGTTCCCCCTTGGCTCAGCAACACCCCCGCCCAAACTCTCGTTCCTCTTGGTGCGCTCCCTACCGGGTGACAAAGCAGCAGCTTGTGATAGAACCCACCGGGATAGTCAGGAGGAGACAGTGGGGGCTGCAGATGCTGGAGAGAGTGGTGCTGGGAAAGCGCAGCAGGTCAGGCAGCATCCGAGGAGCAGGAGAATCGACGTTTTGGGCAAGAGCCCTTCATCAGGAATGTGGGGAGGGCTCCTGCCTGAAATGTCGACTCTCCTGCTCCTCGGATGCTGCCTGACCGGCTGTGCTTTTCCAGCAACACAGTCTTCGCAGGAGAATGGTCAGCTTTTGTCGGGAAGAGAATTCATTTTTAAAATGCCAAGAAGATGTGAACGAGCAGTTCGAGGAACCATGAGCTCAGCAGTGAAATCCCGCAGGCCAGCCTCCAGCCCTCCCCCTCCCCGGGTCTCCCCGTGATCTCTGCCATCACAAACACTCGCTCAGCAAAGGCATTCACTGACTGTAAGTGAAATGCGATGACAGCAGGATGTTTACAGAAATGTTTCTGCTTCTCTTCAGAAAGCTTCACGAAAAAACACAAAACTGCAAAGAGCCGGGAAGTCCCAGTTTATTTTTTAATACTTTCATGAGATTATGGGCATCATTAGCAAGTTCAGCATTTCTTGTCTATGCTTTGGGGTGTCGTACACAGGGTGTTTCAGAGAATTAGAACCCTACACTGTGGGAGCAGGCCACTCAGCCCACACTCACCCTCTGAAGGGCATCCCATTCAGACCCACCCTATCCCCATAACCCACAGCTAATCCACCCGAACCTGCACATCCTTGGATTGTGGGAGGAAACCGGAGCACCTGGAGGAAACCCTCACAGATAGGGGGAGAATGTGCAAACTCCACACAGGCAGTAGCCCGAGGCTGGAATCGAACTGGTGTGAGGCAGCAGTGTTAACCACTGAGGCAGCATACTGGCCAGTCTATTCCTTTTCTTACACTTCCTTCGTAAGGGCTACCTGAAGGAATGACCAATGTCAATACTGTATGTGAAAATGACTTAGAAACACCAAAATAATACACTTGAAAATAAAAGTAAATGAACTAATGAAGTTTGGTGTTTTTTACAGACAAAAGGGAATGCTGGAGGAACATGGACACCGAGAGTAAGGGAAAGGGGGATCCCTAAGATTGTGCAGCACATTATTGTTGAGTAGTTACCTCAGTATGGGTGCTGGTGGGAGGGTGTTAGGGGAAAGACTAGTGGTAGCACAAGGTCACTACTATGATACGAAAGGTGAGTACTCCACATCCCCTGTCAGGTGGAGGTTTCTGGACTCCCCGTGTAAGAACAGCGCTGGGTGGATTTGTTTCTCCCCCCAGGTGCCTTGACTGCATGAGATGCATTGGCATGTGTGGAAGGTGCAGTTGAGGTTGTGTCCTGCTGAGGTTTAGATTATATTAG